>NW_026843709.1:12936666-13239696 GCF_030254825.1 Meriones unguiculatus
ATTATATAAAATATATGCCTGGCTGAAGTACCTAATTAACTGATTTAATGCTGTTTCTATCTGGCCTATAATTTGGTACTGCCACAGTAGTCAGTTTTTGCTGAGGACTACAAGGTAAGTTTAGTTCTTTGTTTAATGTTAAATAAAACTTTTGTCTTTTAATTTTTTGCTGTTAAGTTTTAATACTGTATGATAGGATTAATAAGATTTGCTAGCCACATTATAAATTATGTTTAATTAAAAGTTTTGCTTTGATTTTAGTTTAAAAAGAACAGATTTAAAGTTATGCTAACAATTATAGTTGAGTATAAGATTGAGTTTTACCTAGTCTCTTTGTTTAGTAATTTTGTTGTTGTTTATTTTTGTTTGTTTGTTTCTTTTTTTGAGGTTAAGTCTAAAATTTGTCACCATAAAGTTTCCCTATATAGATTGAACTAAAATTTGGTTCTAAAACATACATTTGAAAAATATGCCAAAAATTGAGATTACAACATCCTGTTTTATAGGATGAACTTTAGAGTACATGATAAATGTAGACAAAGAGTAACTCAAATATGCTGGCCCTCAGACTTGTCAGAGATCTGATGAATATGGCCATTTTAACATATGTAAGCTTACTATGACAGAGTCCAAACTGTTTAAACAAAAAAAAAAAAAAAAAAGAAAACACACACACACACACAAATTAATTTTTTATAGGTTCATCCTATAGTTTTTTTTTTTATTAAAACAAAAGTTACCCCAGTTGTTGATAATTTAATGGTATTTACTGATGCTTCAATATTTAGTGTTACTGCCTATGCTTATGAAAGAAGAACAATATCATTTCAAGTGTCTAAGGCATCTGCACAAATAGCAGTTACTTGAAGTATTGGCTGTGTTTCAAAGTTTTAATGAACAGTCTTTTAACATTTTTACAGGTAGTGTATATGTAGCTCAGTCTTTGCCTAGGTTAGAGACTGCAGGTCAAATTAAGACACCTTCTCCTGCTGGAATTTTATTTTTACAAATTCAAACTTTGATACAAAAAATCATTCCCTTTTTTATAGGACATTTCAGGGCTCATTCAAAGTTCCTAAGACCCCTGTCTAAAGGAAATGCATTGGCAAATAAAGTCACCAAAGTTTATGGTTTAGAGTTAAAAAAAAAAAGCCCAGGATACCCATAATATGCATCATCTTAATAGTCAAACACTGAGACTTAAATATGGATTGACTAAGGAACAGGCCAGTAGTATAGGGCTTGCAGTACTTGTCCTCATTTTCAGCCTATTCCTTATTTGGGATTTAATCCTAATGGATTGACTCCAAATTAGATTTGACAAAGGGATATTATTCGTATTCCTGAATTTAAACAATTAAAATATGTACATGTTTGACTAGATACTTATTCTGGATTTATTTTTGCCACTCCTCAACCAGCAAAAGCTGAAAATGATGTTATTGCTCAATTTCTACAGGCTTTTAATGTTGTAGGAGATTCTAAGCAATTTAAAATGGACAATTGAACAGGATATACTAGCAAATCTTTTAAGAAGTTTTGCCAACAGATTCAAGTTTCTCATATAACTAAAATATCTCACTATCCTCAAGGACAAGGCATGGTAGAGCATGCCCACTAAACAATTAAGATTTATTAGCAAAAACAAAAACAAAAACAAAGGGGAGCTACTGCCATGGACACGAAAGAATCATCTTAATTATGTTGTTTTCATTCTGAATTTTTTTAAATTGGATAAGCATGGTAAATGTTCAGCACATAGATTTTGACCTACAGACACAAGAAAACTTTTGCTACAGTAAAATGGAGAGATCCTTTAACAAATAAATGGCATGGATGCAAGGCTGAACTCATATGGGGAAGAGAATCACTTTGTGTTTTTTCACAGGAAAAGATGCAGGTCCATGTCTACCAGAATGTCTTGTGCTACAAGTGAGGAGTTTTCTCCTGACAATGATGATGTCAATTTTTGTGCCCAAATCTCAATACCCCAAAAGATCACCACCAGGAGCTGAGTCCATTGCAAACCACATGAGGATCTTTTTATTATAAATTACAAGCTGCAGCTTGGGCTTACACCCCCCACCATGAAAGCAGTGAGAGCTGAGAGTCCTGTGCTCAGATTAGTTGGGGGATTTAAAGATTCTGGTCCCAGCTATCATGCCTAAGGCATGGGTGATTCCTGACTGGAAAGCATCTATTGGTCAAAATGCTACATTTTGAAATGATTGGATATAGGAAGGTCCCCAAAGCATTAATGATCTCGTGTCCCTCCTTGGGAGGATGGGCCAGTTTCCTAGCAACTGTATCTCTAGTGGGTGAGGAAAGAATGCAGTATGCAGGCTCTTTCCATCAGGTCATTATTGGACTTCACCCAGCTAGTTCAGGCCTTAAACTTTAATAAAGGCTGATTTTCAATATTTTGGTCTCTTATTTCCCCCTTCCCATGATCATTTGAAGACCCAAACTTGGGTCTTCCTGGTATAACCCCTTGTTTACCTTTTTACAATGGGATCTGAGTACCATTAGTGTTTTGCTCCCAAACATTTTTTTTTCATGAGAGCCACAAGCAATTTAAAATAAAAGGCTCAAAGACAAAAATCAAAATGAGTAGGGGTCCCTTCAGGGTGGATAGGGGTAGTAAGCTAAAAAGAACTATTATCCTTTATCTCTAGTGTCTCTCTAGGCTTTTAGTCCAGTTGCTGCAATAGTAGTTTCCATTTCAGCTAAGCAGATGCCCAAGATAATAGCTAATGCCAGGGAGCCCTTTTTGACTTAGCATTTCAGCCTGCTAGGTGGGATTTGGGGCTGAAGATCCATCTTCTGGAGCTTCTTCAGTGTTGACAATGGACCATTGGCATTTAGGGCGAGGGAGGCTGAAATGCCAGTCAAAGGGTTGGCAGTAGGGCAGTCACAGGCATCTGGTTAGTTGATCCACCTGAAGAGGAAGGAAGCAATCATTTCCCTTTCCAGGAAGTCCAGATTTCAGCTTGCAGTCCATAGCTGGTCCCGTAACAGAGTCAAACAGGTGAAAATCTGCTGAGACAAATTCAGACTAGAGACAGAAGTTAACATTTGTCTATTAATTGGGAGAAGTGAGGAATCTCAAGACCAGGGAAAAACTCATCTGGGATCTGTTCAAGCTATGCCAGATCCAGGTCTCATGAACTTTTGATTTCATGAAACTCATGAATTTTTTGGTACACAAAAGAAAATATATATTAAAAAAAACTCAAAAAAGTAACATCATTAAATCTCATATAACAGCATTCTGATAGTAAAAGGTAAAACTACATCCAATGGAATGAGCATAAGTTAGCTGTTTCTTTTGTAACCTTTTATAAACAACTTAAGTGAATCCACAGTCTGGAACTCTTAACACTTTTTCTGTGGGCACAGCTGTTAGTAGCAGCCATCAGTGGAGCCTGGCCATGTTTCATACATTCAGCATCTACTTTTAGCCCCCATTTCCATGTCACATTGGAAAGTTAGGCAGAAATACATAAATGGCTTTAGTGCTAAACCTGGATGCTTGGACTTTCCTTAACAATGCAACTAAAAAGAATATGTTTAAGATATTCTGTGTCAAAGTCTACCCCAGAAATGGCAGATACTAAGATTACCATAGTGAAAGCTATGACTTTTGGGTCAGATATACACATTAAACAAATGTTTTCAACATGACGAGAAGCACCCTTAAGTCTATCTCCAGAAGACTACCAAAGGAAAATAAAATCTCACGTTGGTGACTTAATAATGAACAGTCAGTGCTCCATCAACTTATCAGAACTCTATTGATCAATGCCAAAACTCTGAACTTCTGAAATCTTATAACATAAGCACAACAGCAGCAAAGAGAGGGAGAAATCTAATGTATCTCTCATTTTTAATATGCTTTAAAATATTTTTATTTCTTTATACTCATAATTATATACCTTAAAACACCTACTTAGACTTTCCAATCTTTCTTGCAATAATCAACCCTGAAACATTTTCCAAATCAAACAACACTCTCTAGATTTTTACTATCTAAACTTCTATACCCTCAGACAATATATAAGCTCCATATTTTTATCCACCTATATATCTTAAGACACATGCAACTGACATGAATCCCTTGAGCAAGGCATTCTTGTTTTCCTTTCTAAATAAGAGATCTATTACCTAGTAGTTCTAGCTAATGAACTGAACAATGAGCTAACAGTGGATCTAATTGTCTTTTCTCTAGCTGCAAAGCTACCATTAGCTTAGCATAGCCATCAAAGTAATCAGAGACTTGAGAGAGATAAATTATAAGCTAAATAAATATACCAATCCATGTGTCAATCAAAATAACAGAGATGGCTAGTTAGTCCATCACCTAGGCAGTGTCCCTGGCTCCTGTGGTCTTACTGCATTCTGAACTGAGGCAGTCCAGCCAGGCACAGAAGGTCAAAGACTGCTTCTGTGAAAAAAAAAAAAAAAGGAACATGGGCAATTGACCTCACCTTGCCACTCACAATGTGAGACAATAGCTCTCCAGGTGTCCATTGCTTTGTCTACAGTTTAGGCTGGGCTCTAGCAGTGGGCCAGTTGAGGCAGTATTGTCCAGTGTTTAGCATACCACAGTCCAGAGTTGCAGTCATCTGTTATTGTGCCCAAATCTTCTCTGAGACCTTGGGGAGCTAATGTCAGGGTTACAGGACTTTCTGTCACATTAAGCTTACACATGTTAAAATGCCATATTCATCAGATCTCTGACAAGCTTGAGGGCCAGCATATCTGAGTTATTATTTGTCTTTATCATCTGCTCTAAAGTGTGTCCTATAAAACAGAATGCTATACTCTCTGATTATGGCATATTTCTGAGATGCATGTTCTAAAACTATTCTAGGCTTAACAAATAAAAAACCTAAACAAAGAGACCAGGGCTCAACTGTAGTATTTAGCATGACTTTAAATCTGCTCTTTCTGAACTAAAATCAAAGCAAACCTTTTAATCCGATACAGTTTATAAAGAGGTTAGCAAATCTTGTTGATCCTACCACTTTGCATTAAAATTCAACAATAAAATGCTTTGCACTTAGCACTAATCAGAGGATTGAACATAACTCAGAGATCTAAACAAAGATGATGACAAACTCATGGCACCATCCTCTTTATTTCTGGACCAGCAAGGCAGCTGGCCACCTGTGACTGAACTCAGCTGAAAGCTCTAAACAAACATGGCAGCAAAACTACAGCTTCACGTGCTCTCTATCCCTGAATCGTCATGGTGGCTAGCCATGTGTTAGCACAGGCTGTGACTGACAATACCAAACATAGCCATTAGGGTTTGTTAGCTCCTATAACCAAAATTCCTAAAATTGTAATCAAATGAGTTTTAGAACCAACTGTATAACAGAACAGTACAGAATAATTTTAAACTGTATGAACTATTGTAGCCATAACAAACCTATCAGCCAGAATATTTTCTCCTTAAAATAGCATAAAAAACATTTTGCAATGAAGAATCACCAGCCTTTTAAATAAATTATACCATATTTAAATACAATTCTTTCTCAAATCATATTAACTCTGGATTTTTATAATACATCCACTAACTGTCTGCAACATTCTATATAGCTTCAGGTTCCTAGCATTGTTCTTCTGGCTTAACCAGACATTCTTACTTTAGACAAGCTGTTTATAAAATATCTCTTTGCTCTCTATCTTACTTTTCAGACAACATAAAAACTCTCATCAAAATATTTTCCATAATGACATTATCCTGCTGGAGCACTTCGTCCTCAATTTGTTTTTTATAGGCAAAACAAAAAGAAGTTAGCTTAAGACAAAAAAAGAAGTTCTGAAACTGCTAAACTCTTTTTCTAAAAATTACTTCCCTGTAGCAGATATGATCCAAGGTCACCTAAACAAACTCTAAGGAACTTAGAACAAGTTTTGAGGAACTTGGTGTAACTTCCTCTTTTCTCTGTGCAAGGTGAAGACCAGGGTGGTGACATAAACAAAGAACTTAACAAGCAAACAGATCTCCACAGGATACATTGTAAAAACTGCATTTATAAAAATTAGCTCAAAACATATAGCTTGGATTCATTTAGTCAAATGAATAAAATAAATACCAATGTTTTTTTTGTTCTCCCCAAAAGGACCAAGAAACTTTTAAATTTTCTGTTAGACCACCCAAGACATAGTCTAAAATGCCTGATAAACTAAACATTTTCTAAAACCTGTTTTTGCAATATCAAAATAAAGTACCCCTTTTGTAAGAGAGAAGTCAGAAAGTATAACCATAATTATAAAAGTCAAAACCATATTTTAAAACCAGAATTTACCAGTGAAAACAATCCAATCTATAAAGCCAATAGCAATTTAAATAACCCATCCTTTTAATCCAGAAGAAAATATGTGGCTACCAAGATGGCAGTCACAGGTCACATTACATTTCATGAGACTTATTTCAAGATGGCAGAGTCACACCACATGGCAACCTATCTTGTTGCCTTCAAACCTATGCATTTATAAACCTTATAAACACATAGGCACACATACACATTTTAAACAAGTTTCATGAGGCCTTTCAGAACAGAAAACAGAAGGTAGACACAAACAAATAATGTACAGAGACACTGAGACAAAAAAAAAAAAAAAAAAAAAAAACAGTCACCAGTTGGCCAAATCTCCTGTGACCAAAACTGATTTCTGGGGCAGGCCAAACATACTGATTCCTCCTCTGCTACACCCCAGTGGTGCAGGAGGCATGGGCCCTGATGCCTCAGGAGACACAGAAAGTGGGCTATTGCCCCAGGACACACTACGTGGTGCTCACTGGGATCAGGCAGTATGGACCTGTGAGAGCAGGCATTCCGGAGCTTACAGTGTGGAGGGATGACTATGCCCTGCCCCAGAGCTGGGAGTACAAGGTCCCCATACTTTGCAATGTTGGACAAGGCCACCATGCTCTGCCATGTTGGAAGTGTGTCTGGCAAAGGTCTAACAATTTTACTCCCCACAGACACACAAAAAAAAACCAAAACAGACTAGACATATTACCCACCAAAATACTGATGCAGCTAGGGATGTCCCCATGAACTTTGGCATTTGAGACTACAGTGCATCAACCTTGATCATATCTTGCTACCCAGATACTGACACCTTGAGCTCTGAGGAATTTTCAGATAGAGAACAGAAAGTACTGTACATACAAACATTGCAAAGAAACATTCAGACACTTACCCTCTGCATAAAAAAAAAGAAAAAAAAAACTCTGGGTCAGGTTCCTGGAGTCTTGGGGTCCCAGAATGAGCCCACAAAACAATGAAGACCCATCTGGTTAACATGACTGTTTATTGGATGTATGTTCCTAATCAATCTCTACTACATCTAGTTTCCTGGAATAGTCCAGAAGCCTTTGTTTTTATCAACAACACATTTGTTGGGTTTTCCAGCAAAAAAGGAACACAAGTGAAACAGACATTTAACTTTCAGGAATAAGAAGAGTTCATCATCTTTGCTTTACAAGAGAGAATATTCATCAGGACTACTTACTAGTCTCCCCTGTCCGGGTCATAGTTCGGAATGCTTACTACGCTAAAGTTGTGGTGGCACCTCAAGTCTCCCTTTGCAAACAGACAAAGTTGAATATTGGAGGAATATTATTTTCCCTTTCCTACAGCAGTTAAGAATGAGAGTATTAAATCTCCAATGAGTTACATACCATTGGGAAAGGGGATCATAGCACTTGTCCTCAACTGATGGTTCCTTAGACAAGATGCATCAGAGAATCACCCACCATCTACTCCTGGGACAATGAGCCTGTATTTGCAGTTATAGACTGGATTGGTCTATTGTTAATGGTATTAAGAACTTGGCTTGTGGTAAAGGCAGTCAAAATTCCTTTGTTTTAGAAAAAGCTGTTAGTGCTGGACTTTGGAGGACTTCAAATAAAAATTGGCAAACCTATGTATGGAAATTGAGGGCTGCCTTATGATATATAGGCATTCTCTTTGGGAATGCAAGTAGATTTGCTAAAGTAATCAAGTATCCTTCTGTTTTGGCATGTGTTAATCCTCCTTATTGACTGCTAATTGGAAACATTGTAGTAAGACATTTTAAGAATAATTATACCTATTCAAATGAATGTGTATATAACAATCTTACTAATTGTGTTAGTGCTGAAAATAATGCTATTTCAGTATTAGTTGTTAAGCAACATGCTTTTGTTATGATTCCTGTTCAGGTTTCTTGTTCTTGATATGATGAAACAGAATTTAATTGGACTCAGATTCAGAATCACCTTGCTGGTATTTGGTCTAGCAAATACTTCTCATTGGACATGATAACAATGACAAATAAGATCCATGACATAGATTCTGCCAAGAAACCTATGTTAGAATTAGAATTAGAATTACTACCTGGGATATATTTACTAGCCTCAGGAGGCATTTTTGGTCCTTTGACTCTGTGCTAAATTGGGGACTGACACTTGAAGGCCTGGCTGTTATGGGTTTGTTGGTGTGTGCCTGCCTTCCTTGTATGTGCAAGTACAGTGGCATGAATTTAAATTAAAGATCTCTAACAACCCCATTTTATATGGAGGTAAGTCAATGATGTGTAAGATTAAAATTGTTGTTTTTCCAACATATGACAGAGGCTCATAAAATTGTAACTGAGACCTGGATGACAAGTAAGGAAAAGTACACATTATGCCAACCTAAGACAGGATCTCCATAAGACAATGAAGAAGGAACTGAAGTATTCTGGTAATTAGAATTCTGCCTCCTTGCCATGGCAGACATGGGTCAATTCTAGGTCCCATGTCTCAGAGACTGTCCTTTGTGGTCTCTGCAAGCCAGGTGTTTTGAGCCTGAGAAGTATATAGCAACCACCCTGCAACCATGGGAACTGGAGAGCAAACTTGGTGTAACCTTGAACAAATTCCTGGCTGCCTTGCCATGTGGCACGGATGTGTTGCTAATGTGAAAAAAATTACTTGCACCATTTCCTTTATAAGAGTTGTTTTCTCATTCAGTAAAATGAGGCTTGATCAGCAATCTGTCTTGTCTCCATTCTTGAAGTCTCTGTCCCTCCTTCCTCTTTTACACTTCCTCTTTCAGGTGGAACCAGTTAGAGTAGCCCACAGGACTGTCAGGTTACCTTCTCTTTTCCATGCTGTTGAAGACTCAATACCCTAGGGAACCCTAGACCATGCCTGCCTATTATATCAATAAGAATATGAATGTACATTTAGTCAGTACACCAGTAACTGCTCAGTTCAAAGTCACAACATAGGAAATTTCAGATCCAAGATGACCTTAGGAGACCACTTTGTCATTTGGTATGTTATCCTTAATCCAAAATCACTTTGAAGCTTCCCTATTTGAGAAGAACAACAATTAAATAAACATTAAAGTTTGATTTCCTATATTAAACAGGTAAACAGGAGTAAAGGTGTGGGAGCTGGATGAAGGGATGAGATAAAAGCTTGTAGAGTTTCACAAGAAAAAATCAAGTATGCATAGGAGAAGAGATATTTGAACACTGAGGAAAGTTGTTTACTCATCTCCATGGATACCTCAAGATTCTCTCAGGTGCTGATTGGCCAAAAGGAGGAATGATAGCATGCAAAATGTGAAAGCCACTAAGAGTTTCAGGAGACAGTTATTAAAAGTGTCAAGAGGATAGCTTGCTTGAGAGAAAGGCTGAGCAGTCCTACATACCTCAGTCTGGGCATCTGAAAGCACACAACACAGAGATGGCACTTCCTTTGTCCAAGACACTTATTTCAGGAAAAGTGTCACATATTTCTTTCAAATGGTCATGTGTCCTTGATACATGAGTTTCACATTATCACAGATTCCATTATTAGTTATTAATTTCACAAATACATCTCAGTCACTGAATTACTTACTGTGAAAATGCTCACTGACAAAGGCAACTCTTTGAACAAAAAGCATTTACGTTACACCTTGCTTATATTTTTACACAGACCATCCATGATATCATGTCAGCAAGCAGTCACCTTGTTGTAGTCTTCCAGCAGAACTGAGATCTTTTCATACTAAACCAGAATCAGCATCCAGAAAGAGGGATACTGAGAGTGACAGAGAGAGATAAGAGCTAGAGTGACAGATTCAGAAATAGAGAGACAGAGACCAATAGAAACAAATATATAAAGTGACATAGACCAACAAACATTGACTCAATTGTAATGGTTATTTTCATTGGTATATCAACCTCAAAGCTCACCCTCCTATACTATAACTCCAATAAGAAATATATTATCTACCAAAGCCGTATCTCCTAACTAGGATCAAACATTTCCTCACTGTGTACTCTACATGTAAATAGATTGGCTTCGAGGAGACATTGAAATTCAAATCACAGGAAGTAGAAGATGAAGGGACTTCTAGGCTAAAAGAATATAGTTATCTTGAAAGTTTGTCATTCAATACAATAAACAAATTCCCAGCAACTTCCAACTTCTAAAGAACAGGACTGGCAACATCCTCTGGAGAAAATGTGGAATATTTCCATAATAGAGTATTAATCAGCTAAGGAAATGACAGTATGATATTTTCAGGCAAATGGATGGAGCCAGGAAAAATAATCCAGGGTGAAGCAACTAAATTGCAGAAAGAAAATATGGTATGTATTCATTTACTAATAGGTCTCCTTATAGTGAGGGATAAAATTCCAATAGTCCATCTACTGTGACCAAACAAATTTTCCAAACAGGCAATTGGGTGGCAGTTAATTGAGTTGTTGGGCCAGGGCATCCTATGGAAATTTTCAAGCAACCCAGGACCTGGTTATTAAAATATGTTGTTCTCTTCCCTCAAATGATAAATCACTGCCATGTTCTTGAATCCAAAGAGAATCTTCATTTTTCATCAAATGGGATTGCATACAGAGACCCACATTCCAATATTATGCAGAAAGAGACCTTAAAACACCCAGGTCTAAATGGGATTTCCCTATGAAATTCTCCTTCCCCTAAGAGCTCTGGGAAGCCTGCAGGAGAGAAGCAGGAAGAGTGTCATTAGCAGAGGCAATTAAGGACACAAGAAGACTGATGCCCTGAGAATCAGGCTTCAGAAGAAGATGATGCAACCAGCCTTCATGTGACCTGATAAGCTAGGGTCATAATGAAAGGGAAGGAAAACCACCCCTATAAGGGAAGCAGAAGAAGGGCATAGGTTTTGAAGAAGGAGGGTAGGTGGGACTGGGAGGAAAAGAAGGAGAGGTAGGAGAGGGGATAAAAACTGAACAAATAGTGAAATCTTAATACAAAAGGAAAACTGTGATCAAGGGGATGAAGTATAGAGTTCTTCTGGACTAATGGCTTCTTCTTAGGGGTTGTGCCAGGGTCCAACAGGGATGAACTCAGTTTTATCTAAGGGACTTGGCATTGAGACCCTGATCATGTTACAATGTGTATACACACAACACATACTTCAATCAATGTATTTTATAGAAAAAAAATAGTGTGACAAATGGGTAAGAATTTGAACCTGGGAGCAATGGAAAAGGAGTGTAATGTATAGTGTATGAAATTCCCGCACATAATCAATGAAACTAATATGTTGACAACTCTTACAATGTCATTTAAAATGGAGAAAATATTCCACTAAAGGAGGGAAGAGTTTGACCTTGTAAGGCATGATTTTGAAGAACTTATTATGTAACAGAGAATCGTACCCATGAAGTCGTGCTTACCCAGTTACCTAAGACCACATGAGCTCAGGTGGCACCTGTGAACAAGCAGTCCTGGCACTAACACTTATTTTAGACAGTTTTTCTTGAGGACAAATGAAGGAACCACAGCTACGACTTTGTCCTAGGCATATAACACAGACACATTTCTCTGTTCTGAAGGCTCAGTTTTAAATGTAAACCCCAGGACCATGATGATTTTCAATGATCAATGAGTAGTACACATTTGCCCATCCAGCAATGTCAGCCAAGGTAACTGTTCATAGAGGGTTGGCAACCTAAGTGTTAAACAGGACCAGTTTTTAAATGCTTTTTTGCCACTCACTTCTCCTTTTACACTCACAGATCTTTCTCTGTTTCAGGAAACCAGTCCCAGGAATTGTCAAGATTCCTTCTTTTTCACTGCTTTTAAAGACTCAGTACTTCAGGGAACCCTATACCCTGCCAGCCTATTAGATCAATAAAAATGTGAAAGTACAATTAGTAAGTGAACACTCCTCTGTTCAAGGTCACAATTAAGGATATTTTAGATCGAAGAGCCCAGTAGGTAACCACATTGTCATTCAGTATGGTACATTCCCCTTAATGACATATCACTTTAAAGCTTCCCTAACTAGCAGGATTTCTGATTAAATAAACATTAAGGTTTCATTTCCTACATGACATTGTCACAGAGATGTAAACATTTGTTGGGTTTCATCACATTGTCACAGTGATGTAAATGTTTGTTGGGTTTCATGAGTAAAAGTCATGTGTGCACAGGATCAGAGATCCTGGACAATGAGGAAAGTTTGTTAATCATCTCCATGGAATCCTCAAGATTTTCTCAGGTGCTGATTGGCTGTGAGGGAGAATGATGTCATGAAGCAGGTGAAAGCCAGTAATAGTTTCAGGAACCAGTCATTAAAAAGGCCAAGTGGACAGCCTGCTTAAGAGCAAAGCTGAGCATACCTACATGACGAAATCTTGGCAAGTGGAAGCACACAACCCCGACATGTCAGTTCCTGAGTCCAAGACTATTAATTTAGTAAAAGGGTCATATACTTCTATCAAGTAATCATTGAAAAATTCATGTGTCCCTGACATTGACTTTCACATTATCACAGATTAGTTGTTAAATGCAGATATATCCTCAGTCAGTGAATTACTTTCTGTGAATATGCTCCTTGATCAAAATAAATCTTTGAACAAAAAGTGATTAATTGGAACCTTGCTTATTTTTTTTACAGATACCTTCCATGATGTCATGTCAGGAAGCAGTCATCTTGTAGACTTTCAGCAGAACTGAGAGCTTTTCATAATGAAACACAAGCTGCAAGCAGAGAGGGAGAGTCAGAGAGAGACAGAGAAAGAGTGAGAGAGATGATTCAGAAATAAAGATATTGATACCAACAGAAAGAAAGATATAAAGTGACAGAGACCAAGAGACAGAGACTCCATTTTTTCTGGTCACTTTCATTGGCATATCACCCTGAAAGCACACCCTCCCATAATATAACTCCAAAATGAATAATTTTATCTAACAAGGCCATACCTCCTAACGTTTTCAAGACTGTTCCTCACTGGGGACTCCATGTAAATAGATGAGCTTCAAGGGGATATTGCAATTCAAATCACCAGGAAGAAGAAGAAGATGGAGGGACTTCTAGGACAAAAGAACAAAATTATCCTGATAGTTTGTCATTCAATACAGTGATTAAAGTCCCAACAACTTCCAACTTCTAAAAAAAACAGGACTTAAAATATCCTTTGGGGAAAATGTGGTATATTTCCATAAATGAGTATTATTCAACTAAGAAATTACATCGATATTAAGGCATATTTAAGGAACCAGGAAAAATCAGCATGGGTAAAGTTCCTAAAATGCAGAAAGAGAAATATGGTATGAATTCACTTATTAAGAGGTCTCCTAATTGTAGGGGAGAAAATTCCAATAGGGCATCCATTGTGACCAAACCAGTGTTCCAATAGGGCGACTGAGTGTCAGTTAGTTGAGTTGTTAGGGCAGGGCACCTATGGAAATATTTTAAGCAAACCAGGCTGTTGTTACTAAAATATATTGCTCTCTTCCCTTAACTGATATATCAGCCATGTTCTTGTTCACACAGAGATGCTTCCTTTTACATTATTGGGAAAGCATAGATACCCACAGTCTGATATTATGCAGAGAGAAACCTGGAAACACTCAGCTCTAAATGGGATTTCATTATGAAATTCTCCCTTTCCGCAGAACTCTTGGAAGCCTGCAGGAGAGGAGGCAGGAAGAGTGATAAGCAGAGTACAGAAGAACAATGCCCTGAGACTCAGACTGCTGAAGAAGAGGATGCAGCCAACCCTGATGAGATCTGATAAGCTAGGGCCAGATTGAAGGGGGAGGAGGTCCTTCCAAATCAGGAAACTAGACAAAAGGTATAGGAGTTTAAAAGGGGTGGGTGAGACTTGAAGGATAAGAGGGAGGGGGCAGCATAGGGGATACAAAGTGAACACATGGTGATATATAAATACATAAGGAAAACTTTGATCAAGGTGATGAAATATAGAGCTATTCACGACTGATGGCTTCTTCTTGGGGGTGGATCCAGGGTTCAGCATTGATGAACTCAGTTTTCTTTAAGGGACTGGCACTGAGACTCGGACCATGTTCCAAAGAGTAGATGAACAATACTCACTTCAATTGATGTATTTTAAAGAAAAACAAATTCTTTTTGTGTGACACAGGGGTAGGAATTTGATCCTGAGAGCAATGGAAAATGAGTATAATATATATTATATGAAATTCAAACAATCAATAATAATTTGTTGACAACGTTTATAATGACATTTAACATGGAGAAAAGATTCTGCTTAAGGAGGGCAGAGTTTGACTTGGTAAGGCACAATTTCCAGGAAGTCATTAGGTAGTAAAGAATCATAGCCATGAAATAGTGATTACCCAGTTACTTCAGACCTCATGAACTCTGGTGGCACCACTGAACAAGAAGTGGTGGTATTCACACTACATTTAGAGTTTTTGCTGTAGGACACAACTGCTCTTGTTTCCTAGGCATATAACGCAGACCCATTTTTCTGTCCTAAAGGCCCACTTTTAACTGTAAACCCCAGGACCAATGGGGTTCCTCACTGAACACTGAGGAGGGCACAGCTGCAGATCCAGCCAGGTCAGCCAAGGCAACCTCATAGAGGGTTGGCAACAGTAGTGTGAAACAGGACAAGGTGTCAAATAGTATATTGCCCCTCAGTTCTCCTTTTATACTCACTCTTCTTTCTCTGTTTCACCTGAAAACCAGGAATTACCAGGTTTTCTTCTCTTTTCCCTGCTCTTAAAGACTTAATACCACAGGGAACCCTAGACTCTGTCAGTCTATATCAATAAGAATGTGAAGGTACACTTAGTGAGGACTAGAGTAACTGCTCAGTTAAAAGTCACTACCTAGGAAATTTCAGATCTAAGACCACAGTCATTTAGTATATTCCCCTTACTCCCACACCATTTTAAAGCTTCCCTATAGCTGGTGATAATCCACACTAGTTTTGGCAACATTCTATGAGCAGGGCTGCCTTGGCTGACCTGTCTCAATGGCAGCTGTATACTAATCAGTGATCAGTGAGCAAGTTTCCTGGTCTAGGGTTTACAGTTAAAAATAGGCCTTCAGGAAAGAGAGATGGGTAGGTGTTATATGCCTAGGAAACAAGAGCGGCTGTGTTACCTACTGTGGTCCTTAAGACAAACCCTCTAAATGTAGTGTTTTATCCAGGACTGCTTGTTCAGGGATGCCTCCTGAGCTCTTTGGGTCTGAAATAGCTGGGGAACCACTAGTTCATGGCTAGGATGCTTACATAAGGAGTTCCTGGAAAGAATCCCTTACAACGTCAAACTTTGCCCTCCTTTAGTGGAATTATTTCTCCATGTTAAAAGTCATTGTAAAAGTTATCAACATATTATTTTTATTGATTATGATGTGGAAATTTCATTATATATATGTATATATATAATGTGGCACATAGATATGAATTTGAACCTTGGAACAATGGGAAAGGATATGTATATATATTTATTATATATTTTATTATATATTATATATTAAATGTATTCAAAATCATACCTATATGTCACATTATTTTTTTTCTTTAAAATATATGTATTCAAGTAATTGTTGTTCATATACTCATTGGAATATGATCAGAGTCTCAGTACCAAGTCCCTTAAAGAATACTGAGTTCATCATTCCCACACACTGGCCCACCCCCAAGAAGAAGCCATCAGTCCTGAAGAGCTCTATAATCCATTACATTGTTCACATTATATATTTATTTATTATGAATTGTTCCCTTTGTAACTCCACTGCAGCCCTTTCCTTCTTTTGGTTACAGTCCCACCAACACACCTTCTTCCATCCCTATATCCTTTTTCTAGTTCCCTGATAGAGGGGGTACTCCTCACCATTCTATCTGACCCTAGCTAATCAGGTCTCATGATGGCTGGCTGCATCATCTTCCTCTGAGTCCTGGTTCTTAGGGCATTATTCTTCCAGTGTCCTCAATTGCCTCTACTTATGACACTCTTCCTACCTCTTCTCCTGCAGGCTTAGCAGAGAACTGAGGATAGGTAACAATTCATAGGGAAATCCCATTTAGGGGTGGGTGTTTTAAGGCCTCCTTTGTCACATTATCGGACTGTGGGTTTCTGTGTGCAATCCCATTTGATGCAAAAGGAAGAATCTTTGTGGATCCAAGAACATGGCACTGACCAATCATTTGAAGGCAGAGAGCAACTTATTCTAATAAAAACAACATTGGTTGCCTTAAAATTGCCATAGGTTGCCCTGGCCCCACAAGTTGATTAACCCTCGTGGAAGACTGGTTTGGTCACAATAGATGGCTATTGGAACTTAATCTCCCAATATAAGGAGACCTCCTAATAAGTGAATACGTACCATATTTGTCTTTCTGCATTTTAGTTATTTCCTCCAGGATGATTTTTCCTGGTTCCATCCATTTGCCTGAAAATATCATGTTGTCGTTTTCTTAACTGAATAATACTCTTGTTATGGAACTATTCCATGTTTTCCCAAATGGAGATTGTCAGTCCTATTCTTTAGTCTTTCCAAGATGCTGGGACTTTGTTCATTGTATTGAATGACAAACTTTCAGGATAACAATGTTCTTTTAGCCTAGAATTCCTTCCATCTTCTTCTACTTCCTGATGAATTGTAATGCGCCCTCAAAGCCCAATTATTTACATTTGGAGTCTTCAGTGAGGAAATGTCTGTTTAAGGATAGGAAGTATGTCCTTGTCCTTGTCCATGTTAATACAATTCCTTTTGCATCACTAATTTCTTTCTCAGCCCTTTTATTTTTTGTATACAGGAGGGCTATTGATTTTTTTTTCTTTTTAGTTAATATTTTATCCAGCTACTTTGCTAAAGATGATTATCAGCTGAAGGAATTCCCTAGTAGAATTTTGGGGTCAATCAGGTATCATATCATCTGCTGAGTGATACTTTGACTTTTTCCTTTCTGATTTGTATCTTCTTGATCTACTTCAATTGTCTTATTCTCTATCAAGGGTTTCCAGAACTATGTGGAAGAGATATGAAGAGAGTGGGCAGCCTTGCCTTGTTCCTGATTTCAGTGGGATTGCTTTAAGTTTTTCTTATTTTAGTTTAATGTTGGATATAAGGGTGCATTATATGGCCTTTACTATATTTAAATATGTGCCTTGTATCCCTGATCTCTCCAATACTTCAAACATGAAGAGATGTTGGATTTGGTCAAATGATTTTTCAGCATATAATGAGATTATCATGTGTTTTTTTTCTTTCATTTTTTTAATGTGGTGGATCACTTTGATGGATTTCTGTATATTGAACCACCCTTGCATACCTGGGATGAAGCCAACTTGGGCACAGTGGCTGATATCTTTGATGTGTTCTTGTATTCGGTCAAAGATATAAAATACCTTGGTATGACCCTAACCAAGCAAGTCAAAGATTATATGAAAAAAAATGTCCAGTCTCTGAAGAAAGAATTAGAAGAAGATATCAGAAGATAGAAAGATCTCCCATGCTTATGGCTTGGCAGGCTTAACATAGTAAATATGGTGACCTTACCAAAAGCAATCTACATATTCAATGCAGTTCCCTTCAAATTAGCAACACAATTCTTTACAGAATTTGAAAGAAAAATTCTCAACTTCATATGGAAAAACAAGAAAACCAGAATTGCTAAAAAAAAAATTCTCTACAATAAAAGATCTTCTGGAGGTATCTATATCTCTGATCTCAAGCTGTATTATAGAGCACTAGTTATAAAGACTGGTACTGGCATAGAAAACAAATGGTAGATAGCTGGAAACAAAGAGAAGTCCCAGAAATAAAACTACACACTTATGGACATATGAGTTTTGACAAAGATGCCAAAACTACACAATGGAAAAAAGATAGCATCTTCAACAAACGGTGCTGGTCTACTGGATGTCTACATGTAGAAAAATGTATTTAGATCCATAATTGTTACCCTGCGCAAAACTAAAGTCCAAGTGGATCAAATATCTCAACAAAAAAGCTGACACATTAAATGGGTTAGAAGAAAAAGTGGGGAAGAGCCTTGATCTCATCAGCACAGGAGACAACTTCCTGAACAGATCACCAACAGCACAAGCTCTAAATACAATCAGTAAGTGGGTGCTCATGAAATGAAAAGCTTCTGTAAAGTAAAGTATATTTTCATCAAAACAAGGAATGCCTACAGATTGGGAAAGAATCTTCACCAAGCCTCTATGTGACAGAGGGCTAATATCCAGTATCTGTAAAAAAACTAAAGAAGTTGAAAAGCAAAAAATCAAGTAATCCCATTAAAAAATGGAAAACAGAGCTAAACAGAGAATTATGGATAGAGGAATATTGAAGGGAAGACAAACACTTATATGCTCAATGTCCTTAGCCATCAGGGAAATGCAAATCAAAACAACCCTGAGATTTTACCTTATACCCATAAGAATGGCCACGATCAAAAACTCAAATGACAACACATGCTGATGAGATTGTGGACAAAGGAGAACCCTCCTACACTGTTGTTGTGAATGTAAACATGTACAACCACTCTGGAAATTAATATGGTGCTTTTTCAGACAAGTAGGAATAGCACTTTCTCAAGATTAAGCTTTCCACCTCTAGGCATATATCCAAAAAAGGCTCAAGTTCACAATAAGGACATTTGCTCAGTCGTGTTTGCAGCAGCTTTATGTGTAATAGCTAGAACTTGGAAACAACCAAGACATAGCCTCTCCAACTGAAAAGTGGATACAGACATTTTGGTACATGTACACAATGGAATATTACTCAGCCATAAAAAACAAGGAAATCATGAAATTTGCAGGTAAATGGTGGGAACTGAAAAGATCATGCTACGTGAGCTATTCTAGAAGCAGAAAGACCGACATTGTAAATACTCACTAAGATACATATAATAACATATAATATAGGATTAACCTACTAAAAACTGTACACCTAAAGAAACTAATCAAGGGGGAAGACTCTGGCTAAAATGCTCAATCCCCATCACAAAAGACAAAGAAGATGGACATCAGAAGAAGGAGAAAAGAGGGAATAATTTAGGAGCCTGCAAGTGAGAGCCTCTGAAAGGCTCTGCCTGTAGACTATCAAAGCAGATGCTGAGACTTAGGACTAACACTTGTGAAAAGTGCATGGAATCTAAAAAAGGAAGTGGGAAATAATAAGATCTGGAGAGGACAGGAGCTCCACAAGGTGAGCAACTGAAACAAAAAAAATTTGAGTACAGGGCCCTTTCATGAGTGTATTACTAAGATCCCCTGCTCAGAGGTAGCCCATGGCAGTTTAGTATCCATATTTTTTGTTGTTTTATTGATACATTATTATTATTATTTCTTTTTATTATTACTATTATTATTATTATTATTAACTACACTTTATTCATTTTGTATCCCCCATAAGCCCCTCCCTCCTCCCCTCCGGATCCGATCCTACCCTACCTCCCCTTTCTGCATGCATGCTCCTCCCCATGTCCACTGGTAGAGGAGGTCCACCTCTCCTTCCTTCTGATCTTAGTCTATCAGATCACATCAGGAATGGCTGCATTTTCTTTTTCTGTGGCCTGGTAAGGCTGCTCCCCCCTCAGGGGAAGGTGAACAAAGAGCAGGACAATCAGTTTATGTCAGAGGCAGTCCCTCTTCCCATCACTATGTAAGCCGCTTGGACACTAAACTGCCATGGGCTACATCTGTGCAGGGGTTCTAGGAATTTTGACATCACAATTCTATAACAACATCACAATACTATTATGATAAGATAGTTTTATGAAATCACAAGGGAATTAGGAAATCAAAGACTATTATGACATGACAATGCTATTATGACATCAAAATGTTGATATGACTTTACGGTGCTATGATGACAATAAAATTGCATTATGAACAAAACTTCTATTATGTCATATCATTGTTATTATGACATCACAATGTATTACACATGGGAATGTTATTGTGACTTTACAATAGTATTATGACATCACAGTGGTATTATGACATAACATTGCTAAGATGGCATCACAATGCTATTATGGCCTCACAATGGTATTATTACATGTTGGGGTATATCACATGGAATTATGACATCACAATGAAATTTTGCTGTCAAAATTGTATTATGACATCGCAAAGCTATTATGACATTACAATGATTTTATATCATCACAATGGTTTTATTACATCCCAATGCTGTTATAACATCACAGTGCTATCATGATATCAAAATACTATCAAGACATTACAATACTAATATGACATCACAATACTTTTAATATCTGGCAAAGTTATGATAGCTCAATGCTTTATGACAGCACAATGCTAATATGACAACACAATGGTGTTATGACTTCATAATTTCTATTTGAAATGATTGTGTTATGATATAATTCCATCACAATGGAATTAGGACATCACAATGCCTTGATGACATCACAATGCCTTGATGACATCACAATGGTATGATGACATGACAATAGGTTTATGACTTCAAAATGCTATTATGACATCACAATGATATTATGACTTCATAAAGATATTAGGATATGACAATGCTATGATGACATCACAATAGTATGATGATATCACAATGCTTTGATGACATTCCAAAGCTATTATCACATCAAAATGGTATTAGGACAACACAATGTTATGATGACATCTAACTGTTGTCAAGACTCCCAATGGTAATATGATATCCCAATACATTTATAAAATCACAATGATAATATCACATCACCATGCTATTATGAAATCACAAAGCTATTAGTATATGATTGTGTTTTCACATTGCAATTGAACTATGACATTACAATTCTTTTTTGACATGGCAATGGTATGATGTCCCAATGTTATAATGACATCACAATGATATGAGATCACAATGTCATAACATCACAATTCTGTTGTGACAAAGTGGTGTTATGACTTCTTAATGCTTTTATGACACCACAATGCTATTTTAACATAACAATGTTACTATTACATCAGAATGGTTTATTGACTTCACAGTGGTGTTATGACATTGCAACATGTGGTGTTATGATATTACAACATGATCATGGTATGACATCAAAATGGAATTTTGACATCAAATGTTATTATGACTGCACGACGGTAAGACTCCATAATGACATTAGGACACAAATGCTACAATGACATCACAATGACATCAAAATTCATCATGACATCCCAATCCTATTATGACATCACAATGATTAGGTGTGAATGGGCTGAGCAGGAGAATGATGTCCTGAAACAAGTTAAAGCTAGTAAGAATTTCAGGAGCCAGTTGTTAAAAAGGACAAGTGGATACCCTGCTTTAAAGAAAGGCTGAGCAGCACTACATGCCTCAAGGCAGCTGAAAGAACACAACCCAGAAATCACAGTTCCTATGTCCAACTCTTAGTTCAGTTAAACTGTCACATATTTCTTTCATGTAGTCAATAATAAAGTCAGATGGCTGTTGTTAGAATCTCTTACAATTTACTATGAATTTATCTTTTAATAAAGCTGCTGTTAATCCTAACCAGCTGTATAACCAATTCACTGCACAGAGACTGGGTTCATTTATTTAACCTAGAACGCAATGCTGGGAAATAGTTATTCCCTCCTAAATCCTCCAATCCCTCATAGTTTCCTAACATTTAGCTTTCTGACATTATACTTGCTCTCAGTGATATCTCAGGTCTGGTTCATGGTCCACTTCTCCAATATCTCTCCTACAGATCTCTTTCAATGCTCTCTAGCCCTTTCTCTTCCAACTCATTTCCTGCCCTCTAGCTCCTCCCCTATTTCCTGTCCTTTGGCTCCTCCCTTTGCACAACATTGTGGCTAGTTGTTTTATTTTGGCCAGTTTACACACAGTTCAGACAGGATGCTTACAATAAGTGTCACATTGCAATTTCCAGATTGAAACCAGAGAGTGGAGATAGAAATGAGCATTTGAATGAACACGGGTAAGGTGTATACATTTCAAAAGAACATTATACCAACATTTACACCTTTAAGTCCAATAAAAGGCTGGTTTTCTTTCAATACAATAATAATTATGTATTGATGAAACTGTTAGGTAAAATCTACATGTGCAATGTCCAGTCCATGTGTATTTCGAAACTTAGGAGAAATGTATCTGATTATCCTATCTATCTTGACAAGTTAAAAGTTAAAAGGTCTATACCTAAATGAACTTTTATCTTTATTGGTATTACGTATATGAAAGGATTTCTTAACTTCTAAACAACTTAACCCTAAATGTGGCACTATGAATAATTGGTCTTTAACCCCATCAGAGACTTGAGAAGGAATAAAATTAGTTACTTGAGTAAATAAGAAGTGCATATTAGAAGCTTCCAAAAAATCAAACAATCTCAGAAACAGTTTGCTGCCTGAACAGTTACCCATAACTCTCTATAAAGTTGAAGCATCATCTTCAGCCTTCTGTCTCAGACTATTTGACAAACATGTACGTGAAGCAGGAACTATTTAGGACTTTCTTACCCTTGGCATATTTCAGCAGTCCACTTGTCCTGCATTAGCTTGCTTATTTTTTTTTTTTTTTCAGAATTTGTCTGTCAAGAAGTGGGGATATTTTCTGTACCCAAGTGGCTCATTTGCTACATTTGAGGCCATCTTCATATTGGGGTTCTTTGATGCTCATTATTTTCTTTCAAGCAGATGGGGTGCTGCCAGGAGATGACCTGTTTCATTGTCAAAGAATCTTTAAAGTAATAAAAATATTTTAAATGCCATAATCTGTAGGTCTCTGAAGTTCTTGAAGTCTACCTATCTTTATATAATAAATAGATCTGTCTATAAAATCATGTCTATCTTTTAAGCCTAGGATATATACTCCTGTGATAACATAGACTAGTGACTGACATGCCTATGAGTTCAATAACTAGCAAATAACTTCCATTACTTAATACCCTAAGCAGTTTTTAATAGCAGTTTAAAAGTATTGGAAGTAAACTTGCCTTCTATCTATATATAATAAAGCTTATACCAATCTATCAAAAATACTTATTTTGTATCAATATGCAAATCCTATACCAGAGTTAATATTAACCTCATTTGAGAATAACAAATAAAACCCCAAGTTGAGTAGATTCAATAATATACCTTTTTTTCTATTCCTATAAGATATCCCTGTATATTCCTTGTTTTACTTTGAATAAGACCATTAATAATTAACATCTCCCAATGACAATAAAATTTCGTAGCCATAGCAAACCTGCAAAATCATACCCAACACCCTTTAAGGGAAATTGGATGCTGTTCTCATGAATTTCTTCTAGCTGACAGTTTGGACATGTAGAAATCCTGTAGGGAGCCCAAATGAAATTGGGAAAAAAGGTTAATTAAGCAAACAATAACATTAATTAAGCAAGCAATAAATAAATAAGCAAGTGATAACAGTCTTTAAATGTTGAGAAATTTCAGGCTTAATAAAAGTCCTCTTTGGAACAGTCTAAAATGCTGGACCAATTAAAATCAGTACCTTTCTTCAAAGTTCTTTTGGGAGCAGGTTTTGATGAGAAATAGCAATTGAAACAGTTGAGGCAGGAACAAGCAAAATGCTGGAACATGCAAGATGCTGGAATAGATGTGTCAATGTCTCAGCACGCTGAAGAATGATTCTGTCAGGTTTAATCCAGCATCTCTGGTGTCCAGTTCTTTTATTCTGCAAACATATAATTTCTCACAAGCATTATAGAGTTCTAAATTTATGAATGTATGAGATGTTACCAGAAAAAATGTACCAGGGAACTCCAACTCCTGATAAACTACTTAGGCACAGTGGGTAGATACAAAATTAACTCAAAAAATCAGTAGACCTCCTGTGTACAAAAGACCAAGTGGCTGAAAAATAAATTAGGGAAACAAAAGAAATTATATTATCTACAAGGCCATACCTCTTATCCCTAACCAGACATTTCCGCACTGGGGACTAAACATATAAATATATGAGCTTCAAAGGAAATTGGAATTCAAATGACCAGAAATTGGAAGAAGATGGAGGGACCCCTAGGCTAAAATAATATAGTTATCCTGATAGATTGTCATTCAATACAATGATTAAAGTCTCAACAACTTCCAAGGACTAAAGAACAGGATTGACAATCCCCTTTGGGGAAAGCATGGAATATTTCCATAATGGAGTATTATTCAGCTAAGAAAATGACATCATGATATTTTCAGGCAAATTGATGGAACTAGGAAAAATCATCCTGGATGAAGTAACAAAATGCAATATATATATATATATATATATATATATATATATATATATGATATGTATTAACTTATTAGGATGTCTCCTAATACTGGGTGATAAAATTCCCAGAAGCCATCTATTGTGACCAAACCAATATCCCCTAGGGGTATTGGGTGGCAGTCAATTAATTTTTTGGGTGACAGAATCCTATGGGAATTTTCAATCAACCCAGGCTGTTGTTATTCAAATGTTGCTCTCCTCTCTCAACTGATAGATCAGTGTCATGTTTTTGGATCCCCAGCGATGCTTCATTCTGCATCAAATGGGATTGCATACAGACACCCACAGTCGGATATTATGCAAAGAAAGACTTAAAACACTCAGCTCTAAGTGAGATTTCTCTATGAAACTATCATGAAGAGTGTCATAAGTAGAGAAAATTAAAACACAAGGATAATAATGCCCTGAGAATCAGGCCACAGGAGAATTTTATACAGCTAGACTTGATGAGACCTGATAACCTATGGTCAGATAGAAGGGGAGGCAAACAGAGAGAGACAGAGAGAGACTGGGCACAAAAGATCTAGAGAGACAGATTCAGAAATAAGAGACTGAGACATACAGAAACAAAGGTGTATAGTGACAGAGACTGAGAGCCAGAGATTCCATTTCATCAAGTCACTTTCATTGGCATATCAACCTCAAGGCACACCCTCTTACAATACAACTCCAATAGGAAATATATTTTCTAACAGGGTCATACATCCTAACCCTTCCCTAATATTTCCTTACTGGGGAATCCACATGTAAAAAGATGAGCTTCAGGAGGACAATGAAATTCAAATCACCAGAAAGTGGAAGAAAATGGAGGGACTTATAGGCTAAAAGAACATAGTTATCCTGATAGTTTGTTATTCAATACAATGAGTAAAGTCCCAACAACTTCCAAGGACTAAAGAACAGGACTGACAATCTCCTTTGGGGAAAATGTGGAATATTTCCATAATGGAGTATTATTCAGCTAAGAAAATTACATCAGTATATTTTCAGGCAAATGGATGGAACCAGGAAAAATCATCCTTGGTTTAAGTAAGTAAAATGGAGAAAGAAAATTATGGTATTTATTTACTTATTAGGTGGTCCCCTAATCGTGAGAGATAAAGTACCAATAGGCCGTCTATGGTGACCACACCAGTTTTCCAGTACTCCTACTGAGTGACAGTTAATTGAGATGTTGGGCCAGAGTTGCCAAACTAAATTCAGGAAACCTAGGCTGTTGCAATTAAAGTATGTTGCTCTTTGCCCTCAACTGACAGATCAGTGACACAATCTTATATCCACACATATGCTTCCTCTGCATCAAATGGGATTGCATATAGAGACCCACAGTCCAATAATATGCAGAGACTTTAAAAACTCAACTCTAAATGGGATTTCCCTATGAAATACTCCCTCCCCTCAGATCTCTTGAAAGCCTGTAAGAGAGGAGGCAGAATGAGTGTCATAAGTAGAGGGAATTGAGGACACAAGAAGAACAATGCCCTGAGAATCAGGTTACAAAGGTAGATGATGCAGCCAGGCTTGATGAGACCTGATAAGGGAGGGTCAAATAGAAGGGGGAGGAGGAACTTCTCTTATAGGGAACTAGAGAATGGGAATAGGGGTAGAAGAAGCAGTGTGGGCTGTACCAGAAAGCAAAGAGACAATAGGCCACATAGAGGATACAAAATGAAGAAATCTTAATAAATAAATACATTAAAAAAACTGTGACTAAGTTGATGAAATGGGGGGTGGGACAAGATGGGGGACATCACTGTCCATTGTTTCTGAGAGCCAGCAGATAACACTGAAACTTGTGAGTGAAGAGGCAACTGAATCCTGGAAATTGACTTTGTGACTTCTTGAAGGAGGGGGGATAGCACAGGAGTGGAGAACTCTGATTTAGGTCAGACAGGGACTTCTTGTGAATGGAAAAGGGCAGTTTCCTTCCTTGGGCCTCTCTCCACCTAGGAGTAGTAGAGCCATAGTACCAGTGATGCAGATCTTCCTTCTGAGAATTGAGAGAGCAGAGGTGGGAACACTAGCACCACACACTCAGCAGTCAGCCTAACCTACTTGCCAAAACCCAGATCCATAGTAAAAGTCTGCCTGGGTTACAATCCCTAAAGTGGCCTGCTCTATTGACTCCACAGAGTCTAACTGTACTGCATGGGGCTGCTTAGTCCCTCAGTGGTGGACACAGGGCTGTGCTATGGGCTGTGTGGAGGTCCTGCAAAAACACCCAGGTGTGCCAAGCCCTAAGCCAGGGAACTGGCTCCACAGGACTTCCTGGCTAAAAACTAGACACCTCAGTCTGCAACTGCAACTGTACTCCCAGGTCCAGGGGCTACAACTACCACCGAGGTGTCTGAACACACATAGGATCACGTGTGCTTTATGATTTGACCTGCTAGAGAGTGAATATGTCCCCTTGTTCATACAGAGCCCCAGAACCATGGTACTTCTAAGCTGGCAGCAAGACATCAGAAACATTCCCACCCACACATCAACTGTGGAAAACAGAGTATCATGAGTCAGGGATAATTCAGCACTGTGGCACCACCAGTGGAGTTTAGGCAAAAAACTCCTGGAGCTCAATTAGAGACAATACCAGTAGTCTGTAAGCCACTGACATACCCAGGAAATTTGCCCACACAATCAAACCAGAGCATGTGATAACTTCAGTGCCTGCAAACCCTTTGGTGACCTCAAGGCATGTTTCCCTCACACTGAAAGCCTCTACATTCTCTAATATTCTGTCCCTCAAGAAAAACTTCCATGCAAACATATGCATACACCTTGCCTGCATCTGTCCTTCTGCACCTGCAGACTTCCCCCTCACAGGAACAGGTAAAGCACCAATGCAGAGGCTGAAACCTTTGGACCTCTTTAATTTTCCTGAAGAATTCTCCAGACACCAGAGAAAGATGTAAATAATCTGAACTGCACAATCCAAGAAAAAAAAAAAAAAAAACAGTGAAGGTCAGAGATAAGGAAATGCCTAGAGATTGGTGAAAGTACACACCCAACAAAAATCAGGGAATTTCATGGCCTCATCAGCAGTCCCCCAAATCAATGGATACCCCCATTCTGTAGGAGCACAGGAAAATGACCTTAAAGATATGCTTATCCAGTTATTACATTCACATAAAAAGGAAACAAACAAATCATTCAGAGAAATAGTCATGCAAATAGAAGGAAAAGAAGAGGCAAATTTAGTGGGATATAGAAAAGAAACTTACAAAAAATTAGAGGCCATCATAGAGAGACAGGAAGCCACATTCAAACAGATGAAGGAAATGGTACAAGACATAAAAATAGAATTAGATTCAATAAAGAAAACACAAACAGAGAAAACCCTCGAGCTGGAGAACTTAGAGAAAAGATCAGGAACCACAAAAGTAAGCATCACCAAAAGAATACAAGATATGGAAGAGAGAAGCTCTGGAGCTGATGATTCGCTTGCAGAAATTGATTATTTCTCTCAAAGAAAAAGGAAAATCAGTAAAGTCCCAAACACAAAACATCCAAGAAATCAAAGACATCATGAAAGGGTGAAATCTAAGAATAACAGGAATTGATGACAAAGAAGACTCCAGGCTCCAAGGTCCAGAAAATATCTTTAAGAAAATCATAGAAGAAAATTTCCCCAACATACAAGAGGCCTATAGAACACCAAATAGACTAGACCAGAAAAGAAAATCTTCACGCTATATCATTGTCAAAACATTAAATATATGGAACAAAGAAAAGGTAATAAAAGAAGCAAGGGTTAAAGACCAAGTAAAATATAAAGGTAGACCTATCAAAATTATACCGGGCTTCACATCAGAAACTGTGAATTCCAGAAGGGCCTGGGTAGAGGAACTAATACATGTCTACAAAACTTTTCACCCAAACTCAAAGGAGTATACCTCCTTTTCAGCACCTCATGGAACCTTGTCTAAAATAGACCATATAGTTGGTCACAAAGCAAACCTCAACAGATACAAGAAGATGGAAATAATCCCTTGTATTCTATCTGACCACCATGGTCTAAAGCTGGACCTCAACAACAATAGAAATAACATAAAGCCTAAACACATATGGGAACTGAGCAACTTGCTACTCAATGACATCTGGATAAGGAAGAAATAAAATAAATAAATAAAGACTTTCTAGAATTCAATGAAAATGAAGATACAACATACCTAAATTTATGGTACATGATGAAAGCAGTGTTCAGAGGAAAATCTATAGAACTAAGTGCCTACAAGAAGAAATTTGTAACATTGAATGCAAGCAACTTAATGGCCCAACTAAAAACTTTAGGAAAAAAGAAGAGGAAGAATATATGCCCAAAAGGATCCAATGGCTGCAAGTAATCAAACTTAAGGCTGAAATCAATCAATTAGAAACAAATAAATCTATTTACAGAATCGATGAAACCAAGAGCTGATTCTTTGAGAAAATCAACAATATACACAAACCCTTATCCAAACTAACTAAAAGGCAGGGAGACAATGTCCAAATCAGCAAAATAAGAAATAAAAAGGGGGACATCATTACAGATAGTGAGGAAATCCAAACAATCATCAGGTCATACTACAAAAGCCTACAGGCCACAAAACTTGAAAATCTAAATGAAATGGACAATTTTCTAGATAGATTCCATCTACTAAAATTAAGTCAAGGTCAGGTAGAAAGATTGAGTAGGCCTACATGCCCCAAGGAAATAGAAGCTGTGATCAACAGTATCCCCTCTAAGAAAAGCCCTGGGCCAGATGGTTTCAGTGAAAAATTCTACCAGACTTTCAAAGAAGTGCTAATTCTAATTCTCTTCACACTATTCAACAAAACAGAAACAGAAGGAACTTTACCAAACACATTCTATGAAGCTCCAGTCATCTTGATACCTAAAACCCACAAAGACCCAACAAAAAAAAGCGAACTTCAGATATATCTCTCTTATGAACATTGATGGAAAGATACTCAATAAATACTCACAAACCAAATCCAAGAGCACATAATAGATATCATTCACCATGACCAAGTTGGCTTCTTCCCAGTCACGCAAGGATGGTTCATTATTTGGAAATCCATCAATGTAATCCACCATATTAACAAACTAAAGGAGAAAACTCACATGATCATATCCTTAGATGCCAAAAATAGCATTTGACAAAGTCCAATATCCATTCATTTTAAAGTACTAGAGAGATTAGGAATACAAGGCACATACTTAAATATAGTAAAGGCAATATACAGCAATCTTATAGCCAACATCAATCAGAATGGAAAGAAACTTCAAACTTCAAACTGAAATCAGAGACAAGACAAGGCTGCCCACTATCTCCGTATCTATTCAACATAGTACTGGAAATCTAAGCTAGAGCAATAAGACAAGTAAAGGTGATAAAGAGGATACAAATCGAAAAGGAAGAGGTCAAACTTTCACTATTTGCAGATGACATAATAGTATGCATGAGTAATCCAAAAAAATCAACCAAAGAACTCCTTCAGCTGATAAATACCTTCAGCAAAGTGGCTGGATACAAAATTAATTCAAAAAATCAGAAGCCCTCCTATATACCCAAGACAAAAGGGCCAAGAAAGAAATCAGGAAAATGACACCCTTCACAATATGCACCAATAACATGAAATATCTTTGGGTAACTTTAACAAAACAAGTGAAACATCTTTTTGAAAAAAAACTTCAAGTCTCTGAAGAAAGAAATTGAAGAAGATATCAGAAGACATAAAGATCTCCGGTGTTCATTGACTGGTAGATTTAACATAGTGGAAATGGCCATTATGTCAAAACCAATCTACAGATTCAATGCAATTCCCATCAAAATACCAATACAATTCTTTAAGGACATTGAAAGAAAAATTCTCAACTTCATATGGAGAAACAAAACAAAACAAAACAAAACAAAAATTACAAAAATATCCTGTGCAAAAACAGATCGTCTGGAGGTATCTCCATCCATGATCTCAAGCTGTACTATAGATCAATAGTAATAAAAATGGCATGGTATTGGCATAGCAGCAGAAAAGTAGATCGATGGAACCAAATAGAAGACCCTGAAATAAACCCAAACACCTATGAATATTTGATTTTTGACAAAGAAGCCAAAACCATTCAATGGAAAAAAGACAGTATCTTCAACAAATGTTGCTGGTCCAACTGGCTGTCTACATGCAGTAAAATGATAATAGATCCATATTTATCACCCTGGACAAAACTAAAGTCCAAGTGGATAAGAGTCCTCAACATACAACCAGATACACTACATGGGTTAGAAGAAAAACATGGGGAGGAAACTTGAACTGACTGGCACAGCAGATAACTTCCTGAAGAGAACACCAACAGCCCAGGCTCTTAGGGCAACAATTAATAAATGGGATCTCATGAAAATAAACAACTTTTGTAAAGCAAAAGACATTGTCATAAGAACAAAACAACAGCCTACAGACTGGGCAAGGATCTTCACCAACCCTGTATCTGACAGTGGGCTGACATCCAGAATATATAAAAAACTAAAGAAATGAAAAAGCAAGAAACGAAGCAATCTAATTTTAAAAAAATGGAGTACCGAGCTAAAACAGAGAATTCTTTGCAGACAAATTTAGAATGGCAGAGAAACACCTGAAGAGGTGCTAAGACATCCTTAGCCATCAGAGAGATGCAAATAAAAATGACTCTGAGATTTCACCTTCCACCCATCAGAATGGCAAAGGTTAAAAACTCAAGTGATTGCACATGCTGGAGATGGTGTGGGGAAAGGAGAACACTCCTCCACTGCTGGTGGGAATGTAAATTCATACAACCACTTTGGAAAACAATCTTGCACTTTTTCAGACAATTAGGAATAGTGCTTCCTTGGGATCCAGCTATACCACTCATAGGCATATATACAAAAGATGCTCAAGTACACAACAAGGATATTTGTTCAACCATGTTTTCAGCAGCTTTATTTGTAATAGCTTTATTTCTAATAGAATCTGGAAACTTATTTATTTCTAATAAAATTATTTACTTCTAATAAAAAATTATTTCTAATAGAATCCAGATGTCTGCCAATGGAGGAATAGATACAGAAGTTGTGGCACTTTTACACAATGGAACACTACTCAGCAATTAAAAACAGGAAAATCATAAATTTTGCAGGCAAATGGTAGGATCTAAAAAAGTTCATCCTGAGTGAGGCATCCCAGGAGCATAAAGGCACACACATGGTATATACTCACTTATATGTCCTATAAGATAGGATAAATATACAAAAATATGTGCACTTTAAGAAGATAAACAAAACAGAAGATCCAGGTTAAAATGATCAATCCTCGCTTAGAAAGATGAAAGGGATGGACATGGGAAGTAGGAGAAGACATAAAAAAGGACAGGAGACTACTGCAGAGGGCCTGTGAAAGACTCTACCTAACAGCTTATCAAAGCAGATTCTTAGACTCATAACCAAATATTCAGTAGAGTGCAGGGAATCATGATAAAAGGGAGAGTTAGGATGAATGTGAGAGGATAGAAGCTCCACAAGGACAAAATATATCATGGCACAGCATTCCTCTATGAGACTGTTTCTCCAACCAAAGAGAATATATGGATATAACATAGAAGCTATGCTTGAATGAAGCCCATTGAAGCTCGGTATCCAAATGGGATTTCCTAGTAAGGGGAACAGGAACTATTTCTGACATGAACACAATTACTGGCTCCTTTCCCCATGCCTCTGAGGGAGGAACAACCTTGTTAGGCCCCAGAGGAGGACATTGCAGCCAGTCCTGAAGATACCTGATAAGCTAGGGTCAGATGGAAGGGTGAGGAGAACCTCCCCTATCAGGGTACTTGAAAAGGGACTGGGAGGAGATGAGGGAGGGAGGGTGGAAATGGGAGGGAATGAGGAAGGGAGCTATGGCTGGGATACAAAGTAAATAACCTGTGATTAACATTAAAAAAATTAAAAAAAAAATATGTGATGAAGTACAGAGCTCTTCAGGACTGATGGCTTCTTTTAGGGGTTGTTGCCAGGGTGACACAAGTATGAACTCAGTTCTCTTTACAGGAATTGGCACTGAGACTTTGATCATGTTCCAATAAAAATAAGAACAACACAATTCAATTGATGTATTTTAAAGAAAAAATATTTTAATGTGACACATGGGTAGGAATTTGAACCTGGGATTAATGGAAAAGGAGTGTAATGTATAATATATGAAATTCCACATAAGCCATGAAAATAATATGTTGACAACTTTTACAATTACTATTTACATGGAGAAAAGATTATGCTAAAGGAGGGCAGAGTATGACTTTGTAAGGCATGTTTTCCAGGAAACTCATTATGTAGCAGAGAATCCCAGCCATGAACTAGTGGTTACCCAGCTACCTCAGACCCCATCAGCTCAGGTGGCACTCTGAAAAAGCAGTCCTGGCCCTATAACTACTTTTAGAGGGTTTGTCTGGAGGACCACAGCAGGAAACACAATTGTTCTTGTGTCCTAGGTATATGACATGGGCGGATTTCACTGTCCTGACAGTCCAGTTTTAACTGTAAACCCCAGAAACAGGGAGATTGCTCACTGACCACTGAGAAGGACACAGCTGCCGAATTGGACAGGACAGTCAAGGTAACCCAAGGGTTGCCAATCCTAGTGTGCAACAGCCCCAGCTGTCAAATAGTTAATTGAGCCTCAGTTTTGCTTTCACCTACAGAGATTTTCTTTGTATCACCCAATCCAGTCACAGAAAAATGTCTGGTTTCCTACTGTTTTCACTGCTCTTAAAGACTCAATACAGCAGGGAAACCTAGGCCCTGCCAGACTATAAGAATGTGAAGCTACATTTAGTGAGTATGGCAGTAACTGCTCAGTTAAAGACTCAATGCAGCAAGGAAACCTAGACTATAAGAATGTGAAGCTACATCTAGTGAGTACGGTAGTAACTACTCAGTTCTAAGTCACAACCTAGGAAATTTCAGATCGAAGACCTTATTATGAGACCACCTTGTCATTTGGTACATTCCACTTAATCCCACATCACTATGAATCTTCACTACTTAGGAAGCTTTCCAATTAAATAAACATTAAAGTTTCATTTCCTACCTGACATTGTCAGAGGTAAACAGTAAAAAAGGTGTGGATTCTGGATAAAGGGCTGAGATAAAGACTTTTGGGGTTTCACAAGAAAAAGTCACTTATGCACAGAATCAGAGATAATGGACAGATTGGAAAGTTTGTTTACTCATCTCCATGGAAACCTCAAGGTTCTCTCAGGTGCTTAATGGCTGAGAAGAAGAATGATGTCATCAAAGATGTGAAAGCCAGTAAGAGTTTCAGGAGCCAGTTATTAGAGGGCCAAGTGGACAGCATGCTGGAGAGAAAGGCTGAGGAGCCCTACATACCTCAGTCTGCAAACTGAAAGCACACAACCCACAGATGACAGTTCCTGTGTCCAAGACTCTTAGTTCAAGAAAAAATGTCACATATTTCTTTCCAGTGGTCACTAATACAGTCACTTGTCCTTGACATGTGACTTTCACACATTTTCACAGATTCCATTTTTATTTGTTAAATGAACAGATATTTATTCATTTATTTGTTAAATGAACAGTCAGTGAGTTACCTTCTGTGAAAACACTCCTTCACTCCTTGAGCAAGGCAACTCTTTGAACAAAATGCATTTAATTAGGACATTGCATATATTTTTACAAAGACCATCTAGAATGTCATGTCAGCAAGCAATAATCTAGGTTTAGTCTTTCAGAAAAACTGAGAGCTTTCATACCTAACCACAAGTGGCAGGCAGAGAAAATGAGACTGAGAGAGAAGGAGCTATAGAGACAGAGTTAGAAATAGATAGAGACTGACAAAAACTAACATATAAAGTGACAGAGACCAAGAGACAGAGACTCAATTATGTCTGGTCACTATTATTGGTATATCAACCTCAAAGCACACCCTCCTCTAATATAACTCCAATAGGAATTATATTATCTAATAAGGCCATAACTCCTAACCCCTCCCTGACATTTCCTCACTGGGGCTCCACATGTAAATAGAGAGCTTCACGTTTATATTGCACTTCAAATCACCATGAAGTAAAAGAAGGTGGAGGGATTGCTAGACTAAAAGAACATAATTATCCTGACATTTTATCATTCAATACAATGTTTACAGACCTAATTCCTTCCAAGTTCTAACAAACAGGACTGACAATCTACTTTAGGGAAAATGTGGAATATTTCTCTAATGAAGTATTTTTCAGCTAAGAAAATGACACCATGATATTTTCAGGCAAATGGATGGAACCAGGAAAAATCATCCTGGGTGAAGTAACTAAAATGCTGAAGAGAAATATGGTATGTATTCACTTATTAGAAGGTCTCCTAATAGTGGGGAATAAAGTTCCAATAGGCCATCTGTTGTGACCAAACCAGTGTTCTCCTGGAGGCTTTGGGTGGCAGTTAATTTGAGTTGTTCAGCCAGGACATCTGTCACAAATTTTAAACAACCCAGGCTCTTGTTATTAAAATGTGTTTTTCCCAGCCCTTAACTGATAGATCAGTGCCATATTCTTGGATCCAAAGAAATGCTTCCTTCTGCATTAAATGGGATTTCACACAGAGACCCACAGTACGATATTATGAAGAGAGAGATTTTAAAACACCCAGCTCTATATGAGATTTACCTATGAAATTCTCCCTCCCCTTTAAGCTCTAGGAAGTCAGCAGGAGAGGAGGTAGGAAGAGTGTCATGAGTAGAGGGAATTGAGAACACAAGATCAATGCCTTGAGAAGCAGACGCAGAGGAAGATGATACAGGCAGACTTAATGAGACCTGTTAAGTGAGGGTCAGATAAAAGGGGGAGGAGTAACTCCCGTATCAGGGAACTAGAGAAAGAGCATAGTGATAGAAGAAGGAGTGTGTGTGGGACTGGAAGTAAAAGAGGGAGTGGGCAACAGAAGGAATACAAATTAAACAAATTGTAATATGTAAATACATAAGAAAATCTGTGTTCGAGGTGATAAAGTATAGAGCTCTTAAAAAGTGATGTCTTCTTCTTGTGGATTGTGCCAGGGTGGTGTAAATATGAACTTAGTTTTCTTTCAGGGTCTTGGCATTAAGATTCTGATCATGTTCCAATGAATAGTTGACCAACACATACTTCAGTTGAGGTATTTTAAAGAAAAAATATTTAGAGTGACACATTGGTAGGAATTTGAACTTCTGTGCAATGGAAAAAAGATGTAATGTATATTATATGAAATTCCCACATAATCAATAAAAATAATATGGAGACAAATTTTTCAATGACTTTTAACATGGATAAAAGATTCTGCTAAAGGAGGGCCGAGTATGACTTTATAAGGCATGCTTTCTAGAATCTCATTATGTAGCTGAGAACCTCAGCCATGAACTAGTGTTTACCTAGCTACCTCAGACCCCATCAGCTCAGGTGGCACCACTCAACTAGCAGTCCTGGCACTAACACTCACTAACATTACATTTAGAGGGTTTGTCTGGAATACCACAGCAGAAACACAGCTGCTTTTGTGTCCTAGCCGTTTAACATGTAATGATTTATCTGCCTTTAGGGAATATTTTTAAGTGCAACTCCTGGACCAGGAGGGTTTCTCACAGACCACTGAGTAGGACACAGCTGCTGATCCAGCCAGGTTAGACAAGGCAACCCTACTCATAGAGGGTTGCCAACACCAGTGTGTAACAGCACCAGCTGTTAAATAGTTTATTGCCCCTCAGTTCTCCATACATGACCTTTCTCTTTTTCAGCCAATCGAGTTCTAAGAATTGTCTGGTGTTCTTCTCTTACCTATTCTTAAAGACACAATACTCCAGGGAACCCTAGACCCTGCCAGCCTATAAGAATGTTAAAGTAAATTTAGTGAGGACATGAGTAACTGCTCAGTTCAAAGTCACAATCTAGGAAATTTGAGGGCCAAGTCCACAGTAGGAGACTACCTTGTCATTTGGTACCTTCCCCTTAATCCCACATCACTTTGAAGCTTTCCTACTTAGGAAGCTGTCAATCTAAATAAACATTAAAGTTTCATTTCCTACCTGACATTTTCACAGAGGTAAATAGGAGTAAAGGTATGGGATCTGGATAAAGGGATGAGATAAAAGCATGTTGGGTTTCACAATAAAATGTCACATGTGCACAGGATCACAGATACTGGACACTGAGAAAAGATTGTTTACTCATCTCCATAGAAACCTCTAGATTCTCTCTGGTGCTGATTGGCTGAGAGGCAGAATGTTGGCATGTAACAGGTGAAAGCCTGTGATAAGAGAAGCTAGTTATTAAAAGGGCCAAGAGGACAACAAGCTTGAGAGAAAAGCTGAGGAGCCGTACATGACTCAATCTTTTCAGCTGAAAGCACACAACCCAGAGATGACAGTTCCTGTGTCCAAGAGTCTTAGTTCAGGAAAAGTGTCATGTATTTCTTTCAAGTGGTCATTACTGAAGTCAACTGTCCTTGACATGTGACTTTCACATTATCACAGATTCTATTACTATTTGTTAAATGCACAGATGTGTCCTCAATCAGTGAATTACTCACTGAAAATACTCGCTGACCAAGGCAAATCTTTGAACCAAAAGCATTTATTTGGGACCTCGCTTATGTTTTTGCAGAAACTATCCAGGATATCATGTATTCAAGTAGTCATATTGTTCTTGTTCTTCAACAGAAATTAGAGCTTTTCATACTATTATTAGCAGGTTGAGAGATGTAGACAGAGATAGAAAGAGCTAGAGAAACAGAATCAAAAATAGAGACAGAGATTGATAGCAACACAGATAAAAATGATAGACTGTGAGACAGAGACTCAATTCTGTCTGTTCACTTTCATTGACATATGAATCTCAAAGCATAACTATAATATAATATAATATTATATTAACTCCTATAATATAACTCCAATAATTATATTATCTAACAAGGCCATACTATATAATCATTCCCTGATATTAGCTTACTGGGGACTAAACATGTAAATAGATGAGCTTGAAGAGGACATTTCAATTTAAAATACCAGGGAGTGGAAGAAATGGAGGGAGTTCTAGCCTAAAGAACATAGTTATCCAGAGAGTTTTCATTCCATACAATGATTAAAATCCCAGCAACTTCCGAGGTCCAAAGAATAGGACTGACTCTCTCCATTGGGAAAAATGTGGAATATTTCCATAATGGAGTATTACTCAGCTAAGAAAACATCATGATGTTATTTTCAGGCAAATGAATGAAACCAGAAAAAATCATCCTGAGTGAAGTAATTAAAGTGCAGAAAGACAAATATCATATGTATTCACATATTAGGAGGTTTCCTAATAGTGGGGGATAAAGTTCCAATAGGCCATTTGTTGTGACCAAACCAGTGTTTCAATAGGAATTTTGGGTGGCAGTTAATTGAGTTGTTGCCCAGGGCATCCTATGGAAATTTTCAAGCAACCCAGACTGTTTTTATTTAAATGGGTTGCTCTCTGCCCTGAACTGAGAGATCAGTGCCATATTCTTGGATCCACAGTGATGGGAATTCATACAGAGACCCACAGTCCAATATTGTGCAGAGAGAGATACTTTAATAAACCCAGCTGTAAATGAGATTTCTTTATGTAATTCTCCCTCCATTCAGAGTTCTGAGAAGTCTCCAGGAGAGGAGGAAGAAAGTGTGTCATAAGAACTGGGAATTCAGGACACAAAATGAACAATGCCCTCAGAATCAGGCCACAGAGGAAATGATGCAGCCAGCCTTGATGAGCCCTGATATATTAGGATCAGATAGAAGGGGGAGGAGAATCTCCCCTGTCAAGGAACTAGAGAAAAGGCATGTGGATAGAAGAATGAGGGTGGGTGGGACTGGAAGTAGAAAATGGAGGGGGCAATAGAGTTGATACAGTCAACAAATCATAATAAATAAAAACAGAATAAAAACTGTGATCAAAGAGATGAAGTATAGACCTCTTCTGGACTAATGGCTTCTTCTTAGATGTGGTTGCAGGTTACAGCGAGGATGAACTCAGTTTTCTTTAAGGGACTGAGACTCTGATCATGTTCCAATGAGAATATGAACAATACTTGAATTGGTGTATTTTAAACAAACAAACAACAAAAAACAAACAGTGTGACACATGGTTATGAATTTGAACCTGGGAGCAACTGAAAAGTAGTGAGTTTTTTTTTTTTTTTTTTTTATGAAATTCCCACCTAATCAGTAAAAATAATATGTTGGCACCTTATACAATAACTGTGAAAATGGAGAAAAGATTCCACTGAACAAGCAGTCCTGATGCTAACACTACCTTTTACAGTGTTTGTGTGGAACACCACTGAAGGAAACCCAGCTGCTCTTGTTTCTTAGGCATATAGCATGGACCCATTTCTCTGTTTTGAAGGGCCAGGTATAACTGCAAACCCCAGGACATGGAAGGTTCCTCACTGACTACTGAGTCGGACATAGCTTGCTTGAGAGAAAGCCTCAGCAGCCCTATATACCTCAATCTGTTCAGCTGATAGCACACAACTCAGAGATGACAGTTCATGTCCAAGACTCTTATTTCAGGAATAGTGTCACATATTTGTTTCAAGAGGTCATAAATAAAATTGTCTGGTGTGACAGCAAAATGGAATTTTGACATCAGAATGATATTATTACCTCACAATGCTATGATGACATTACAATGCTATTATGAAATAACAATAGGATTATGATCTCAATATGCTATTATGACATCACATTGATATTATGACATCACAATGGAATTATGATATAGCAATTCTATTATGACTTCATATGGTTTAATATTATGATGCAAGTATAACATCAAAAAATAATATAACAAAGCAATGCAATTATGGCATCACAATGCTATCAGAACATTTTTATCATATCATAATTGTATTATGACATCACAATCCTATTACGACATCATTGAGGTGTGACATCACAATGGAATTTTCACTTCACAGTGGCATTATGCCCTCAAATACTATTATATCATAACAATGTTTTTATGATATCACAACGATATATGATATCACAATGGTATTATAACATCACAAGAACAAGACATGACAATGCTACGATGGCATCCCAATGGTAATATGACATCACCCTTTTATGATGCTATACCAATGTTGTCATAATATCCCAGTGGTATATGACATCCCAATGCTATTATGACATCCCAATGCTATTATATATTCAAAATATGTCATCACAATAGTGTTATGACATCACGATAGTATAATGTCTTCACAAAGGTATGTTTTAGGTAATGATAATTATTTACTGATTATTAATAATGATAATTATTTATGGTTTACCTTTTATGAATGCTTGTTAATATTAAACAGCTGTATAACCAATTCACCACACAGTGACTGGGTTTATTAAGTTAACATAGAACACAGTGCTGTCCAATAGTTACTCCCTTCTAAAGCTTCAAGCCCTCATGGTTTCCTAACATTTAGATATACCCATTATATTTGCTTTTTTTGTGAAGTCTTAGGTCTGATTCATTCTCTCCACACTATTCCAATATCTCTCTTCACGCTATGCTCTCCAAGCTCTGCTACCTAGCCCTCTCTCTTCCCACTCATTCCCTTCACTCTGACTCCTATTGCTAGACATTGTGGCTAGTGGCTCTATTCTGGACTGTTTACACAAAGTTCAGATAAGATGCTTAGAATAAGTATCACAATGCAATATCCAGATTGAAACCGGAGAGTGGAGGGTAGAAATCAGCATTTGAATGTGCAACGGTAAGGTGTATACATGTCAAAAACATTATACCAACAATGTTATGATAAATCGCAATGCTATAAAGACATCACAATTCTATTATGATATCACAATGGGGTATGACCTCAATATGCTATTATTATATCACATGGATATTATGACATCAAACTGCTATTATGACATCACAATGGTGTTATGAGATAAAAATACTATTATGGCATCACATCTTTATTATGACATCTGAATTGGATCTTGACTTCTCAGTGCTATTCGACTTTACAATGCTATTAGGACTTCATGCTGCTATTATGACATCATTTGGTATAATATCACAATGGAAATATAACATCACAATATTAATAATATAACATAACAATGCAAATGTGACATCCCAATGCTATCCTGATATCACATGAGTACTATCATATCACAATGGTATTAGGAGATCACAATGCTGTTTTGACATCGTCACAATGATATTATAACAACACAGTGGTATTATGACGTCAAAATGCTATAATGACATCAAGATGGTATGTCACCTCATTGCTATTATGACATCACAATTTTAGGACATCACACTGCTATTAGAACATCACAATGCTATTATGACTTTATAATTTTATTACAACATTACAATGCTATTGGGACAGCACAAAGTAGTCATGGCATCCCAATGCTTATATGACATTTCAATGCTTTTATGACATTACAATGTTATTATGATATCATAACCTATTCCAACATAATTGGAATATGTGGTATGATGTCCCCTTGGAATTTTGACATCACAATTGAATTATGACCTAAAAATATTTTTACATCATTGCAAAACTCTTATAATATCACTGATATTATGATACCATAATGGTATTATGACATCACAATGTTATAATGACATCACAGTGATATTATGATATCATAATGGTATTTGACATAACATTTGTGTCACAATATCCGAATGGCATTATGATATCCCAAAGCTATTATAAAATCACAATATTATTATTATATCACAATGTGATAATGTCTTCACAATGATACAATATCTCAATGGTAATATGAACTCACAATGGCATAATCACTTCAAAACGGTATTATATCAAACTGATATGATGACAACACAATGCTATTCTGACATCACAGTGGCATTATGACACTAAAGTGCTATTATGATATCACAATGTTATTTTTGCTCCACAATGGTATCATGACATCACAATTATAATATGACATCCCAACTTTATTATGACCTGTAAATTGTTTTATGTCTTCACAATTGTACCATGATATCTCAGTGCACATATAATATCACCATGGTATTATGACATGCCAATTATATGATGATATCAAAAGTGTATAATGATATCACAACTTTATTATGACATTCAATGTTATTATGTCATCACAATGGTGTCATGACATCTCAGTGCTATCATGACATCACCATGGTATTATAACATCACAATGCTATTATGACATCACAATGGAATTTCAACATGATTGTGTTATTCTATTTATTCACAATAGAATTTTGACATCAAAATGTCATTATGATCACAAAAGGCTATTATGACATTTCAATGGTCTGACATCCCAATGTTATTATGATATCACAATGATAGGACATCACAAAGGTGTTATGACACCACAATGGTATAATATCACAAAAACATTAAGACATCAAAATGCTATTAGGACATCACAATGATATTATGAAATTACAAGTTTATTATGACATCTCAATGTTTTTATGTCATAACAATGGTGTCATGACATCTCATTGCTTTTATTGCTTCACAATAGTATCATGAAATAATAATGGTGTCATGATATCTCAATGGAATTATTACATTAAAAAGTTATTTTGATGTCTTCCAACCTTTTACACTGGTACATCTATACAATGGAGTATTACTCAGCAATGAAAAATAAGGAAATCATGAAATTTGCAGGTAAATGGTGGGATCTGGAAAGGATCATCCTGAGTGAGTTGTCCCAGAAGCAAAAAGACACATACGGTATATACTCACTCATATAAACATACAACATAGAATAAACCCACTAAAATCTATACATCTAAACATACTAAGGAAAAGAGAAAACCCTTACTAAAATGTTCAATCCCCATCCTGAAAGGCAAACAGGATGGACATCAGAAGAAGAAGAAAACAGGAAACAACCTTGGAACCTGCCACAGAGGGCCTCTGAAAGCCTCTGCCTTGCAGACTGTGAAAGCAGATGCTGAGCCTGATGGCCAACTGATGGGTAGAGTGAATGGAATTTTATGTAAGAATTGAGAAATAGCAGGAGCTGGAGAGGACAGGAATGCAACAGAACAAGAAAAATTTGAACACAGGGAACTTCCCAGAGACTCATACTCTAACCAAGGACTATTCATGGAGATAACCTAGAATCCTGACAATGCAGCCACTTCTGATGAGAACTGATAGTCTAAGATCAGAAAGAAGGAGAGGAGGACCTCTCCTATCAGTGGACTTGGAGAGGGGCATGCATGCAGAAAGGGGGGGAGGGTGGGACCAGAAGGGGAGAAGGGAGGGGCTAATGGGAGGATACAAAATGAATAAAGTAAATGTTAAATAAAAACATTTAAAAAGTTATTTTGAAATGATTGTGGTATGAAATCACAATGAAATTTTGAAATCACAATGGCAATATCACCTCAAAATGCCATTATGACATCACAATCTTATTATGATATCATGATGGTATTATGACTTCACAATGATATTATTAACTCATAAGGGTATTATGACATTAAAATGCTATTGTGACATCAAAATAGTATGACATGCCGATAAAATTAACATCACAATAGTATTTTCATATCACAATGATATTATGAGATCACAATTATGACATTAAAATGATATATGACATTTCAATGCTATTATGACATCACAATGATAACATTCCACAATGGTGTTATGACATCACAATGGTATTATGATATCACAATGGCTTTATAACATCAAAATGCTAATATTATATCAAAATGCTGTTATGACATCTCAATCGTATTATGATATCTTACTGATACAATCTCATCACAAGTGTATTTATGATCACATCTTTATTATGACATCTCAATGGTATTACATCATCACATAAAAGTGCTTTTAAGATATCACAATGGTATAATGAATTAAAAATGGTGTCATGAAATCTCAATGGTATTATGAAATCACAATAATATTATAACATCACAATAATATGGCATTCCAATTGTATTATAATATCAAAAAGGCATTATGATATCAGAATCCTATTATGACATCTAATGGAATTATTACATGAAAATGGTAAGACATCCTAAAGCAATAATGTCCTCAAATGATATAATATCACAAAGGTATTGTAACATCACAATGGTGTTATGACTTCACAATGGTATTATGACATCACAATCCTATTATGTCCTCAAAATGCGATTATGTCCTCAAATTGCTATTATATTACAAAGGTATCATAACTTCACAATGGTCTTATGACATAATGCAATCATGAAATCACCTAAATGCTATTATGAAATCACACTGCTCTTATGAATTCACAATGCTATGATGACATCACCAACTATTGTATTCCAAGGCTATTATGACATCACAATGGTATGATACCTCAATGCTATATCTTCACAATTATATGACATCACAATGCTATGTTGACATCACAATGGCATTATGACTTCACAATGGTATTATGACATCACAGTGGTATTACAACATGATTGTGGTATGACATCAAAATTGAATTTTGACATCAAAATTCTACTATGACTTCGCAACTATATGACTTCACAATGCTATGATGACATAACAATGCTACTATGCTATTCCAATGGTAGTATGATATCAAAATTCATCATACAATCCCAATGCTATTCTCTCATCACAATGCTATTATCACATGATTGTTTATGACATTACAAAGGAATTTTGACATCACTATCCTATTATGACATTACAATGGTGTTATGACATCACAATGCTATTATGACCTAAAATGCACGATTCTACTATGACATCACAATAGTATTATGGCATTATACCATTGTGATGGTATTAGGACACCATAATACTATGATAACATCGTAATGGAATTCTGATATCACAATGGCATTATGACATCTCAATTCTATTATGACATCAAAAGTCATTATGACATCACAATGATATTATGACATCACAATTCTATTAAAATCTCATGGTGGTATGACATCACAATGGAATTATAATATCACAATGGAATTCTGATATCACAATGGTATTATGACATCACAATTCTATAATGAATTCCCAATGCTATTATGACATTACAATGAAAAAGTGTTATGCCATCACAATGGTATTTTCACATCCCAAAGCTATTATAACATCACAGTGCTATCATGACATTACAATTCTATAATGACATCACAATTGTATCACGACATCACAATGCTGTATGACCTGGTAATTGTATGACATCTGAATACTATCATGATAGCATAATGCTAATATGACAGTACAACGGTATTGTGACATCACAATTGTATGTTGACATCACAATGGTATTACTTCAAAATGGTATTATGACATCACCATGCTATTAATACATCAAGATTGTGCTATGACATCACAACAGAATTTTGACATCAAAATACTATCATGACTTCATAATGGAATGGCTTCACAATGCTATGACAATAGCACAATGATGTTAGGACATCACTATAATCTGATGACATTACATGCGATTTTTGCTATCACAATGTCATTATGATATCAAAATTCATCATGACATCCCAATCCTATTCTGACATCAAAATGCTTTTACGACGTGATTGTTTTATATCATCACAATGGAATTTTGACAATCACCATGATATTATGACATCACAATGCTATTAAGATATGACAATGCTATTATAAAATCACAATGCTATTATAACATCACAATGCTCTTATAACATCACAATGCTGTTATGACATCATAATACTATTATGACTTCAAAATGTTATTATGACATCACAATTGTATTATGACATCACAATGCTATGCTATTATGGCTTCACAATGATATTATGATATCTCAATGCTATTAAGACATTACAATGATATTAAAATCACAATGATATTATAACATCACAAAGGGATAATGACATGATAATACCCTTATGAAATCACAATGTTACAACATCTCAATTGTATTATGACATCACAATGATCTTATGAATTCACAACAGTGTGACTTTCCAATGTTAGTAAGACATCTCAATGCTTTTATGGCATTACAATATTATTATGAGGCTGGGCAAGATGGCAGTGCCGGGACGACTCTCTTTCTAACCAGCAGCACAGCAGGATCTGCACAGTGACCAGCAATCAGACCTCACAGCCATAAGACAAAAATGATTGTGTTACCCAGGTGAGAGGAGACCCCACGGTGGGGGATTCAATCAGCATTAACTCAACTGGTTAAACCACTGAAGAGATCCCAGTTCCACCAGGTTCTTGGTCACCAGCCCAGAACCACACACCAGGGTGCACTGGTCACTATCCCAGAATGAACTGTGGGCACCACAACATCACAGATTGGAATTTCCAGTCCAGAGATAGCCCCATGGTGCAGAAAACAATTGGACCGGCCTTAGATCACCCAGACATCCCCTGGAAAAGATTCGGGTTCCGTGGGCACCCCAGGAGCCAGCCCAGATCCAGAGCTGAGGACCCAGGCACTAGCACAGAGCCCTGCCTGCATACCTGATTTGCTGCCTCAGATAGAACTGTGGCTGCCAGGGCACCAAATACTGAGTTTCACTGTCGAGTGCAAACCCACAGGGAGGCCTGGTTTGATCTCAGAGCACTCAGCTGATACCACCACCCACAAAAGGTCTCAGGAAAAATTACCAAGTTTAGGCAGACACCCAGGCTCCCAAAGGCCAGAAAGGATGAGCCTTGCACATATATGCCTGTGGGTTCTACTCGCCATCCCAGACAGAACAGTGGTCCCCAAAGCAAAGACTGGGTGTCCCTGTCAGGAGGAAACTACACAGTGGGGGGATCATCAGGTCTAATGCTCAGGACACTCAGCACCAAAAGACTTTCTAGATTCACGCAGACTCTAGACTCTAGCCTTTTACTGCAGGCAGGAGCTCTGTGCTCACCCACCATTATTGAGTTACCCCTAGGGCACTAGGGCACACAGCTGCATCCTCAGACCTACAAAAACCAGAAAGCCATTACAGCAGCCCTCAATTACTGTGCCAAGGATCAACCAGTTATCCCTACCTGGACTGACAAAAATGTGGGAATCCCTGGTCCTTCAAGAGGGCTGCAACCAACAATTACACCTAAAGAACAACAACTGCTGCTCACTAAATTCAGAGCAAGAAACCCAGCAGCAGGAACTCTCTTGATGAGAGGAGACCCTTCCTGATTACCACAGTTACCATACAGGTCCATACACCTGAAGTGAACTGTGACAGTTCCTGAGAAGCATCACTATTCAGTTGACCATACCCAAAAAGCAGAGGAGAACTTCAGAAACCCCACCAAGTGGATTCTTCCCACCCCAGGACTCAGTAGGCATCACAAATTAACGGACAACACCTGAGACAGAGAGATGGGTAGAGGTCAGCGAAAAAGTGCAACCAACAAAAGGCAAAAGAATATGGCATTCCCAGAACCAGATTATGCAGGGGCAAGTAGCCCTGGACACCCTAACATGAGTGAAATTCAAGAAGATGACCTTACATCTATGCTAATGAAGTGGTTAATGGAGGAAGTAAAGAAAATGTGTAAAGAATTAGGGGAAGATATAATAAAACAGATAGTGGTCATCTGTAAAGAAATACAGGAAGATGCAGCCAAACAGTCTGTGACACTGAAAGAAATAAAAGAAACAGAGGAACATTCAAACAAACAGCAGAAGGCGTCAAAGGAAAAACAGGAAAATAGACCCAGACAGATGAAGGAAATCAACAAAATGGTTCAAGATCTGAAAATAGAATTGGAAGAATTAAAGAAAACACAAACAGAGGGAGAAACTAGGAAAGAAAACAGGAACTACAGAGGTAAGCATAACCAGCAGACTATAAGAGATAGAAGAAAGAATCTCAAGTGTGGAAGATAGAATGGAAGAAATTGATATATCTGTCAAAGAAAATAATAAATCTAAAAAATTCCTGATGCAAAGCATCCAAGAAATCCAAGACAACATAAAAAGACAAAACCTAAGAATGATAGGAATAGAAGAAAATGAAGATTCCCTCCTCCAAGGCCCAGAAAATATTTTAACAAAATCATTGAAGAAAATTTCCCCAACTTAAAGGGGAAGCCTATAAGAATACAAGAGGCCTACAGAACACCTAATAAATTAGACCAGAAAAGAAAATCCTTCTGTCACATAATAATCAAAACAGGGAGTAAACAGAACAACAACAACAACAAAATACTAAAAGCTACAAGGGAAATAGTCCAAGTAACATATAATGGCAATCCCATCAGAATCACACCTGACTTCTCAACAGAAACTATGAAAGCCAGAAGAGCCGGGATGGATATCATGCAGAGCCTAAGAGAAAAAAGATGTCAGCCTAGGTTACTGTACCCAATAAAGCTCTCAGTCCTCATAGACAGAGAAAACAAGACATTCAATGACAAAAAAAAATTTCAACAATACATACACAGATATCCAGCTTACAGAAGATACTAGAAGAAAAAAATACAACGCAAAAAAAAAAAAAACTACTTTCAAGAAATCATAGGAAATAAATAACCTCACTACAGTAAAGCAAAAGTAGCCAAACACACAAACACACTACCATGGCCAACATCACTATCAAAGGATCTAATAGCCCCTGGTCATTAATCTCCCTCAACATCAATGGACTCAATTCTCTAATAAAAAGACACAGACTAACATAATGGATGAGTAAACAAGACCCAACAAACTGTTGCATACAAGAAACATACTTAAAACACAAAGATAGACATTACCTGAGACAAAAGGGCTGGAAGATGGTTTTCCAAGCAAGTGGACCCAAGTAGTAAGCAGGAGTAGCCATCCTAATATGTAATAAAGTAGATTTTCAACCAAAATCAATGAAAAGAGATAGAGAAGGACACTTCATACTCATCAAGGGAGAAATCCACCAGGAAGATATCACAAACCTGAACATCTATGCCCCAAACACAAGGGCACCCACATTTGTAAGGGAAACTTTAATAAAATTTAAACCACACATAGACCCCCACACATTAATAGTGGGAGACTTCAACACCCAACTCTCAACAAAGGACAGGTCAACAGAACAGAAATTAAACAAAGAAACAATATCTCTAACAGAGGTCATGCAACAAATGGACCTCACAGACATCTAAAGAATTTACCTTCTTCTCAGCACCTCATGGAACCTTCTCCTAAATAGACCATATAGTTGGTCACAAAGCAAGCCTAAGCAGATACAAGAAGATTGAAATAATCCCTTGTATCCTATCTGATCACCATGGACTAAAACTGGACCTCAATGAAAAAAAAATAGCAAAAGGCCAACACACAACACACACAACTTGCTTCTAAATGACAGCTGGGTCAGAGCAGAAATAAAGAATGAAATTAATGACTTCCTAGACTTCAATGAAAATGAAGGCACAACATACCCAAACTTATGGGACACAATGAAAGCAGTGCTAAAAGGAACGTACATAGAACTAAGTGCCTTCAAAAAGAAATTCGAAACATCTCATGCAAGGAACTTAATGGCTCATTTAAGAGCCCTAGAAAAAAAAAGAAGCAGACACACCAAAAAGGAATAGACAGCTGGAAATAATCAAACTCAGGTCTTAAATCAATAAATTAGAAACAAAACAATTCCAAGAATCAATATATCCAAGAGCTGGTTCTTTGAGAAAATCAGCAAGATAGACAAACCCTTAGGCAAACTATAAAAGGCAGAGAGAAACTATCCAAATCAACAAAATCCAAAACAAAAAGGGGGACATAATCACAGACACTGAAGAAAACAAAACAATAATTAGCTCTTATGTCCAAAGTCTATATGCCACAGAATTTGAAAATCTAAATGAAATGGACAATTTTCTTGACCATGCCAAAAGCTGAGTCAAGAGGAGGTAAACCAATTACATAGTCCTATATTGCCTATGGAAATAGAAGCTGTCATCAAAAGTCTACCATGCAAAAAAAAAAAAGCCCAGGGCCAGATGGTTTCAGCACCGAGTTCTACCAGACCTTCAAAGAAGAGCTAACACCAATACTCTTCAAACTATTCCACAAGATAGAAACAGAAGGAACACTACCAAACTCATTCTATGAAGCCACAGTCACCTTGGTACATAAACCTCACAAAGACCCAACAAAGAAAGAGAATTTCAGGCAATCTCCCTCATGAACATTGAATAAAAAATAGTCAACCAAATCCTTGGCAAACTGAATCCAAGAACACATCAAAGACATCATCCACCATGACCAAGTAGGCTTCATCCCAGGCATGCAGGGGTGGTTCAATATGCGGGAATCCATCAATGTGATCCACCACATAAACAAACTGAAGGAAAAAAAAAACACAAGATCATCTCCATAGATGCTGAAAAGGCATTTGACAAAATCCAACATCCATTCATGTTTAAAGTAATGGAGAGATCAAGATACAAGGCACATACCTGAACATAGTAAAGGCGATGTACAGCAAGCCTAGAGCCAACATTAAACTCAATGGAGAGAAACTTAAATCTTTCACACTGAAATCAGGGACAAGGCAAGGTTGGCCACTCTCTCCATACCATTTCAACAATGTTCTTGAAGTCCTAGCTAGAGCAATAAGACAATTGAAGGAGATCAAGGGGATACAAATTGGAAAGGAAGAAGTCAAAGTATCACTATTTGCAGATGATATGAGAGTATACCTGAGTGACCCCAAAAACTCTACCAGGGAACTCCTACAGCTGATTAACACCTTCAACCAAGTGGCTGGATAAAAAATTAACTCAATAAAATCAGTAGCCTTCCTGTATACAAAGGACAAAAGGGCTGAGAAAGAAATTAGGAACACAACACCCTTCACAATAGCCACAAATGACATAAGGTACATCAGAGTAACCCTAACCAAGGAAGTCAAAGACTTGTATGAAAAAATTTCCAGTCTCTGAAGAAAGAATTAGAAGAAGTTATCAGAAGATGGAAAGATCTCCCCTGCTCATGGATTGGCAGGATTAATATAGTAAAAATGGCCATCTTACCTAAAACAATCTACAGATTCAATGCAATTCCCAACAAATTACCCCCACAATTCTTTAAAGACCTTGAAAGAAAATTTCTCACCTACATATGGAATCACAAGAAACCCAGAATTGCTAAAACAATTCTCTACAGTAAAAGATCTTCAGGAGGTATCTCCATCCCTTATCTCAAGCTGTACTACGGAGCAACAATACTAAGAACTGCATGGTACCGGCTTAGAAACAGACTGGTGGATCAATGGAATTGAATAGAAGACCCTGACATAAATCCACACACTTATGGACACCTGATTTATGACAAAGAAGACAAATCCATTCAATGGAAAAAAAGACAGCATCTTCAACAAATGGTTCTGGTCTAACTGGAAGTCTACATGTAGAAAAATGCGAATAGATCCATACTTATCACCCTGAATAAACTTAAAATCCAAGTGGATGAAAGACCTCAACATAAAACTAGACACACTAAACCACTTAGAAGAAAAAGTGGGGAATAGCCTTGAACTCATTGGCACAGGAGACAACTTCCTGAACAGAACACCAACAGCACAGTCTCTAAGAGCAACAATCAATAAATGGGACCTCATGAAGCTGAAAAGCTTCTGTAAAGCAAAGGATACTGTCCTCAGAACAAAACAACAGTCTATAGATTGGGAAAAGATTTTCAGCAACCCTATATCTGACAGAAGGCTAATATCCAGTATTTATAAAGAACTAAAGAAGTTAAACAGCAAAAAATCAAGTAATCCAATTAAAAATGGGGTACAGAGCTAAACCAGAGAATTCTCTGCAGAGGAATATCGAATGGCAGAGAAACACTTAAAGAAATGTTCAACCTCATTAGCCATCAGGGAAATGCAAATCAAAATGACCCTAAGATTTCACCTTACACCATCAGAATGGCTAAGTTCAAAAACTCAAGAGACAACACATGCTGGAGAGGTTGTGGAGAAAGGGGAATCTGCCTCCACTCCTGGTGGGAATGTAAACTTTTACAACCACTCTGGAAATCAATTTGTTGTTTTCTCAGACAACTAGGAATAGCACTTCCTCAAGATCCAGCTATGTCACTCCTAGGCATATATACAAAAAATTCTCAAGTACACAATAAGGATATTTGCTCAACAATATTTGTAGCAGCCTTATTTGTAATAGCCAGAAGCTGGAAACAGCCCAGATTCCCCTAAGTTGAGGAATGGATGCACAAGTTGTGGTATATCTACACAATGGAGTATTACTCAGCAAACAAACACCAGAAAATCATGAAAATTGCAGGTAAATGGTGGGATCTGGAAAAGATCATCTTGAGTGAGCTATCCCAGCAGCAGAGGGATGCACACAGTACATACTCACTCATATAGACAAATAATAGAGGATAAACCTACTAAAATCTGTACACCTAAAGAAACTAATCAAGAGGGAGGACTCTTGCTAAAATGCTCAATTCCTATCCAGAAAGGCAAAGAGGCTGGGCATCAGAAGAAGGAGAAAAGAGGGAACAAGTCAGGAGCCTGACACAGAGGACCTCTGAAAAGCTCTCCCTTGCAGACTATCAATGTAGATGTTGAGACTTATGGGCAACCTTTGGGCAGAGTGCAGGGAATCTTATGAGAGAAGTGGGAAACAGATCTGGAGAGGACAGGAACTCCATAAAGAGAGCAATAGAACCAAAATATCTGAGCACTGGGATCTTACCTGAGACTGCTATTCCAACCAGGGACTATGCATGGAGATAACCTAAGACCTTTGCACAGATGTAGCCCATGGCAGTTCAGTATCCAAATGGGTTTCATTGAGATAGGAGCAGGGACTGTCTCTGACATGAACTGATTGACCTGTTCTTTAATTACCTCCCCCTGAGCGGGGAAGCAGTATTTCCAAGCCACAGAAGAGGACAAGGCAGCCTCCCTGATGAGACCTAATTGACTAGGATCAGAAAAAAAGAAAAGAAGTCCTCCCCTATTATTGGACTTTGGGAGGCGCATGCATGAAGAGGGCAGAGGAAGGGAGGTATTGGGATGGGAAGAGGGAGAGAACCACGGGGGGGAGTATACAAAGTGAGTAAAGTGTAAGTAATAAAGTAAAATAAAATAAAATAATAAGAAAAAACATAAAAACAAAACATGAGACCATAAAAAAAAGATTTCACAATATTATTTTGACATCACATTGCTATTATGACTTTGTATTTTGAAGTGATTGTGCTAGGACATCAAAATGGACTTTTGAAATAAAAAGGTATTATGATGTCATAAAACAGGTGAAAGCCAGTAATGGTTTCCAGAGCTAGTTATTAAAATGGCCAAGTGGACAGTCTGCTTGAGAGAAAGGCTGAGCAGCCCTACATGCTTCTTTCTGGGCAACTGAAAGAAAACAACCCAGAGATGACAGTTCCTGTGTACAAGACATTTAGTTATGTTAATCTGTAACATATTTCATTCCAATAGTCATTCTTAAAGTTGGATATCCTTGAATTTCATATTATCACAGATTCTAATATTATTTATTAAATGCACAGATATGTCCTCAGTCAGTGAATTACTTCATGGGAAAATGCTTTCTGACCAAGCAACTTTTTGAACAACAGTTTTTAATTGGAACCTTGCTTATATTCTTACAGAGACTATGCATGATGTCACATCAGGAAGCGGATAACTTGTTGAAGTCCGTCAGCAGAACTGAGAGTTTTTCATACTGAAAGACAAGCAGAAGGCAGAGAGATGGAGACAGACAGACATACAGACAGACAGAGAGAGAGGAAGATCTAGAGAGACAGATTCAGAAATAGAGACCATGAACAACAGAAAAAAAAGTTATATAGTGACAGAGTCAAAGACCCATTCTGTCTGGTTATTTTCATTGGACTATCAACCTCACATCACACACACACACACATATATATATATATATCCTAGTTATATCCTAGGATATATATATATATAGGATATATATAGATATAGATATAGGATATATCTATATGACTATAGATAATATAATGAATTATATTATCTAACAAGGACATACCTCCTAACACTTTCCAGACATTTCCTCAATGGTGACTCAACATGTAAACAGATGAACTTCACGGGGACATTGCAATTCAAATCACTAGGAAGTGTAAGAAGATGGAGGCATGCTTCCTTCTGCATCAATTGAGATTGCCTACAGAGACCCGAAGTCCAATATTATGAACAGAGAGACTTTAAAACGCCCAGCTATAAATGGGATTTCCCTATGAAATTCTCCCACCTGTCACAGCTCTGGGAAGCCGGCAGGAGAGGAGGCAGGACGAGTGTCCTAAGTAGAGGGAATTGAGGACACAAGGAGAACAATGCCCTGAGAATCAGACCTTAGAAGAAGGTGATGCATCCAGCTTTGATGAGAAATGACAAGTTAGGATCAGCTAGAAGGATGAGGAGGACCTCCCCTATTGGGTAACTAGAGAAAGGTCATAGGGGTAGAGGAAGGAGGTGGAAAGGGAGTGCAAGGAGAAGGAGGGGGCAGTAGAGGGGATACAAATTGAACAAATGTGATCAATTTAATGAATTACAGAGCTCTTCAGGACTGATGGCTTTTCTTGGGGTGGTACCAGCTGATGAACTAAGTTTTCTTTAAGGGACTTGGCACTGAGACTCTGACTTTGTTTCAATGAGTAAATGAACAACACATACTTCAACTGATGTATTTTAAAGACAGAAAAAAATAGTGTGACACATGGGTATGGATTTGAACCTGGGAGCAATGGAAAAGTAGCATAATGTATAGTATATGAATTTCCCACAAAATCAATAAAAATAATATGTTGACAATTTTACAATTACTTTTAACCTGGAGAAAAGATTCCACTAAAGGAGGGCAGAATATGACTTTGTAATGCATGCTTTCAGGAAGTCATTTTGTAGCAGAGAATCCTAACCATGAACTAGTGTTACCCACCTACCTCAGACCACATGCAGTCAGGTAGCACCTCTCAATAAGCAGTGCTGGCAATAAAATTATATTTGGAGTATTTGCCTGGGGGAACACTGCAGGAAAATCTTCTGCTCTTCTGACCTAGGGATATAACTTGGACATATTTTTCTGTCCTGAAGGGCTAGTTTGAACTGTAAACCAAGACAAGGAGAATTGACCACTGAGTAGGACACAGCTGCCAATCCAGAAATGTCAGACAAGGCAACCCTAGAGGGCTGGCAACTCTAGTGTGAAGTAGCACCAGCTATCAAATAGTTTATTGCCCCTCAGTTTTCCTTTTAAAGTGACAGATATTTCTCTGTTTCAGCCAAACTAGTCACAGGAGTTATCTGCTTTCCTTCTCTTTTCCCTGCTCTTAAAGAATAAATACCCCAGGTAAACCTAGGCCCAGAATGCCTATTATATTGATAAGAATGTGATGATACATTTAGTGAGTACAGCAGTAGATGCTCAGTTCAAAATCACAACCTAGGATATTTCAGATCCGAGACAATAGTAGGAATTCACCTTGTCAATAAGTGCATTCCCCTTAATCCCACATCAATTTGAAGCTTCACTACTTAGGAAGCTGTCCAATTCAATGAACAATAAAGTTTAATTTCCTACATGACATTGTCACAGAGGGAAACAGAAGTAAAGGTGTGTGATCTGGATAAACACATAAGATAAAGGCATGTTGGGTTTCAAAGAAACAGTCACTTGTGCACAGGATCAGATATACTGGCAGAAAGGAAAGTTTCTTTACTCATCTCCATTGAAACATCCAGATTCTCAGATGATGACTGGCTGAGAGGGAGAATGATGTCATAAAACAGGTGAAAGCCAGTAAGAGTTTCATGAGCCAGTTATTGAAAGGGCCAAGAAGACAACTAGCATGATAGAAAGGCTGAGCAGCCCTACATGCATCAATCTTCCCAGCTGAAAGCACACAACCCAGAGATGACAGTTCCTGTGTCCAATACTCTTAGTTCAGGAAAAGAGTCACATATTTATTTCAAGTGGTCTTTAATAAAGTCACTAGTCCTTGACATGTGACTTTCACATTATCACAGATTCCATTATTATTTGTTAAAAACACATGTATATCCACACTCAGGGAATTATTGACTGTGAGAATGCTCTCTGAACAAAGCAACTCTTTAAAGAAAAAGTGTTTAATTGGGACCTTGCATTTAAATTTAGAGACTGATTAGGATGTCACACTGGCAAGCAGTCATCTTCTTGTAGTAGTCAGAAACTTTCATACTGACCCATAAGTGGCAGACAGAGAGAGGGTTACATAGAGATCAAGAAAGAGAAAAAGCTAGAGAAACAGATTCGGAAATATTAAAACTGAGGCCAGAAGACACAAAGATATAAATTGAAAGACACCAATACACCGAGACTCCATTCTGTCTGGTTACTTTTATTGGCATGTCAACCTCAAAGCACATTCTCCTATAATACAACACCAAAAGGAAATATATATTTTTTAATTTTAAATTTTATTAATTATACTTTATTCAGGTTGTATCCCCAATAAACCACTTCTTCTTCCCACCCAAACACAACATTCATCCCCCTTGTCCACGAATGCAACTCCCCAAGTCCACTGATGGGGGAGGTCTTCCTCTACTTCCTTCTATCCTTGTCCATCAGATCTCATTAGGAGTGGCTGCATTGTCTTCCTCTGTGGCCTGTTAAGGCTGCTCTCCAATCAGGGTGTGGTTTTCAAAAAGCAGTTCAATCAGTTCATGTCAAGGGCAGTCCCTTTTCCTATTACTATGGACATTTGGACACTCTACAGCCATGGGCTACATTTGTGCAGAGGTTCTAGGTTATCGCCATGCATGGTACTTTGTTGGAGTTTGAGTCTCAGGAAAGACCCCTGTGCTCAGATTTTTTGGTTCTGTTGCCTTCCTTGTGCAACTCCTGTCCCCTACAGATCTTACTATTTCCCACTTTTTTCATTAGATTCCATGCAATTTGCCCAACATTTGTCCATAATTCCCAGCATTTGCTTTGATAGTCTGCAGGGCAAAGCCTTTCAGAAGCTTTCTGTGGCTGGCTCCTAAATTGTTCCAAATTTTCCCCTTCTTTGGATATCTATCCTCTTTGCCTTTGGGATGGGGATTGAACATTTTAGCCAGAGTCCTCCTTCTTCATTACTTTCTTTAGGTGTACCATTTTCAGTAGGTTTATTCTATGTGTCTACATGATTGAATATATACCAACTGTGTCTTTCTGCTTCTGGTATAGCTCACTTCCAGTTCCCACCTTTACTTTCAAATTTCATGATTTCCTTGTTTTTTATTGCTGACTATTATTACATTGTTTAGATGTTCCACAATTTCTGTATCCATTCTTCAGTTGGGGGAGCATATGGGTTGTTTCCAGGTTTTGGCTATTACAAATAAACCTGCTACAAACATGGTTGGGCAAATGTCCTTATTGTGTACTTGAGCCTCTTTTGGATATATGCCTAGGAGTGGTAAAACTGGAACTTGAGGAAGTGCTATTCCTAGTTGTCTGAGAAAGCACCAGATTGATTTCCAGAGTGGTTGTACCAGTTTATATTCCCACCAGCAGTGAAGGAAGGCTCCCCTTTCTCCAGACCCTCTCCAGCATGTGTTGTCACTTTAGCTTTTCCTGTTGGCCAATCTGATGGGTGTAACATGAAATCTCAGGGTAGTTTTGATTTGCTTTTCCCTGATGGTGAATGACGTTAAGCATTTCTTTAAGTGTTTCTCTGCCATTTGATATTCCTCTATCAATAATTCTCTGTTTAGCTCTGTTCCCCATTTTTAATTGGAATACTTGATTTGTTTCTTTTCAACTTCTTTAGTTCTTTATATATACGGGGTTATAGTCCTCTGTCACTTAGAGGCTTGGTGAAGATTCTTTGCCAATCTGTAAGCATTTGTTTTTGTTTAGTTTTGATGACTGTTTTACAGAACCTTTAGAAAAGTTTCATGAGGTCCCATTAATTGTTGGTGCTCTGTTCAGGAAGTGGTCTCAGTGCCAATGAGTTCAAGGCTCTTCCTCACTTCTTCTACCTGATTTAATGTGTCAGGTTTTATGTTGAGGTCTTTAATCCACTTGGACTTTACTTTTGTACAGGGTGGTAAGTATGATACTAGTTGCATCTTTCTACATGGTGACATCCAGTTAGATCAACACCATTTGCTGAAGATGCCATCTTGTTTCCATTGTATAGGTTTGGCATCTTTATCAAAACTCAGGTGTCCATAAGTCTGTTTGTTCATTTCTGGGCCTTCTATTCGGTTCCATTGATCCTCCATTCCTTTTCTAGGCCAGTACCAATCCATTTTTATTATTGCTACTCTATAGTACAGTTTAAGATTAGGGATGATGATTCTTCTAGAAGATCTTTTATTGTAGAGGGTTGTTTTAGCAATTCTGGGTTTCTTGTTTTTCCTTACAAAGTTTAGAATTTTTCCTTCAATTTTTTTTTTGTAAAAAATTTTGTTGGTAATTTAAAGGGAACTGCATTGAATTTGTAGATTGGCTTTGGTAAGGCAGCCATTTTTAGTATGTTAATCCTATCAAGCCATGACTATGGGAGATCTTTCCATCTTCTAATATCTTCTACCAATTCTTTCTACTTGAAACTTTTTAGATAGAAGTCTTTGACTGCTTGGCTAGGATTACAACAAGGTACGTTTTGTCTTCTCTTTTGGCTACTTTGAAGGGTGTTTTTTTTCCCCCTAATTTCTTTCTCAGCCAGGTTTGTTTGTTTGTTTGTTTGTTTGTTTGTTTAATGCAGAAGGGCTACTGACTTTTTTATTTAATTTTGTATCCTGCCACTTTGCTGAAAGTGTTTATCATCTATAACAGTGCCCTGGTAGAATTTTGGGGGTCACTTGGGTATACTACCATCTCATCTGCATATAGCTATACTTTGATTTTTTCCTTTCCGATTTGTATCCTCTTCATCTCTTCTATTATTATTATTATTATTATTATTATTATTTGCTATAACAACGAATTGTAGAACTTTGTTGAAGGGATATGGAGACAGTGGGCAGCCTTGCATTGTTCCTGAATTCAGTGGGATCACTTTCAGTTTCTCCCATGAGTTTGATGTTGGCAATAGGCTTGCTATATATTGCCTTTATTATATTTAGATATATGCATTGTATCACTCATCTCTCAAATACTTTTAAACATGAATGGATGTTGTATTTTCTCAAATGCTTTTTCAGCATCAAAGGAGATTATTATTGTGTTTCTCTTTCAGTTTGTTAATATGGTAGATCACATTGATGGATTTCCATAAATTGAGCCACCCCTGCATACCTGGGAAGAAGCCTACTTGGTCACAGGGGATGATAACTTTCATGTGTTCTTGTATTTGGTTTGGAAGTATTTTGTTGAATATTTTTGGATCTCTTTCTTTGTTGGGTCTTTGTGAGGTTTAGGTACCAAGGTGACTGTGGCTTCCTAGACTGAATTTGGTAGTGTTCCTTCTTTTTCTATTTTGTGGAATAATTTGAAGGGAATTGGAGTTAGCTCTTCTTTCAAAATCTGGTACCATTCTGTGTTGAAACCATATGGTCCTGGGCTTTTTTTTTTTTCCAATGGAAGTCTTTCAATGACCACATCAATTTCCTTAGGGGATATAGGAATATTTAATCGATTTACCTGGTCTTGATTCAGCTTTGGTAAGTGGAACGATCAAGGAAATTGCCCATTTCATTTAGATTTTCAAATTTTGTGGCATATAGACTTTTGAAGGAAGTCCTAATGATGGTTTGGATTTCCTCAGTGTGTGTAGTTTTGTCCCCCTTATCATTTCTGATTTTGTTTATTTGGATGGTGTCTCTGCCTTTTACTTAGTTTGGCTAAGGGTTTGTCTATCTTCTTCATTCTTTTCAAAGAATCAGTTCTTGGTTTTATTGATTCTTTGAATTGTTTTCTTTTTCTCTAACAAATTGATTTCCGCTCTGAGTTTCATAATTTCCAGCTGTCTACTCTTTTTTGGTGTGTCTGCTTTTTTTTTTTCCCCCTAGGGTATTTTGGTGAGCCATTAATTTTCTAGAATGAGGTGTCTTGAATTTTTTTTTTTTTCAATGCAGCTTATTCAGGAACCTTGAACAATCATCTGACCCTGGGGAAAGCCAGCCCACAGCTTAAATAGCCTCTGGGTAGCCAACCGCAGCATGCCACATGGGCAATGCAGATAGGTCCACATACATGGAAGCAAGCCAGATCCTCAGCCTTAGCCAAATGTGGAATTGTTCGTGACAGAGAGCACTCACCATCTCCCGATGGTGGAAGGTGGAAACCAACTCCATCTTTAAGGCACAGCATTCCGCAGCTCTCTACAGTTCCCCTTTTTGTTTTAGATGCCTCAGGCAAGAGTAGAGGTCTGATCTCTGATATTAGAAATAAATTGGGACTTTGTACTGATGTTCATTTAGGTGTCATCCACCCAAAGTGCATCAGACCCGTCCGATACCTTTTTCTCAGAGGCAGGACCTGGGGCATCAACCCACATGCAATCAGACATGCTCTTCTCTGGGTCGAAAGCGGCTGACCATGAGTGCAGTGCTTAGCCTTGCATCGTGAGCGTAACATTTTAGCTTTTGAAGGCACTTAGTGCTATGAACTTTTCTCTTAGTACTGCTTTCATTGTATCCATATGTTTGGGTATGTTGTGCCTCCATTTTCATTGAATTCTAAGAAGACTTTAATTTCTTTCTTTATATCTTCCCTGACCCAGGTGTCATATGCAAGTTGTTCAGTTTCCATGTGTTAGGCTTTTTGCTATTTCTCTTGATGTGAAGCTTTATTCCATGGTGATCAGAGAAGATCAAGGGAATATTTCAGTCTTCTTGTATCTGCTGAGGCTTTCTTTGTGGCCAAACATATGGTCTATTTTGGAGATAGTTCCATGAGGTGTTGATAGGATGTTAAATTCTTTTGTGTTTGGGTGTAAGGTTCTGTAAATATCTGCTAGGTCCATTTGATTCATGATCTCTGTCAGAGACATATTTTCTTTGTTTAATTTCTGTTTTGTTGACCTGTCTTTGTTGAGAATGGGGTGTTGAAGTCTCCCACTATTAATGTGTGGGAATCTCTGTGATGTTTAAGTTTTATCAATGTTTGTTTTACATATGTGGGTGCCCTTGTATTTGGGCCATAGATGTTCAGGATTGTGATATCTTCCTGGTGGAATTTTCTCTTGATGAGTATGAAGTGTCCTTGCACATCTCTTTTTATTAAATTTGGTTAAAAGACTATTTTATCAGATATTAGAATGGCTACTCCTACTTGTCTATTGGGTCCATTTCCTTGGAAAGCAGTCTTCCATGACTTTACCCTCAGGTAATATCTATCTTTGTGACTTAGGTGTGTTTCTTTCATGCAACAGACTGTTGGGTCTTGTTTAAGCATCCATTCTGTTAGCCTGTATTTTTTAATTGGAGAATTGAGTTCACTGATATTGAGAGAGATCAATGACCAGTGCATGTTAGGTCCTTTGAGTTTGATGTTGGCTGTTGTATTAAGGTTTTGTGCTTGGTTGCTTTTGTTTTACTGTAGTGAAGTTAATTCTTTCCTGTGTTTTCTTGAAAGTAGCTAGTTTTCTTGGGTTGAATTTTTCCTACTAGTGTCTTCTGTAATATTGGATTTGTGTGTAGGTATTGTTAAAATTTGTTTTTGTCCTTGAATATCTTGTTTTCTCTGTCTATGAGTACTGAAAGTTTTGCTGGGTATAGTAGCCTGGCTGATGTCTGTGTTCTCTTAGTGCCTGCATGATATTCATCTGGCTTTCAAAGTCTCTGCTGAGAAGTCAGGTGTGATTCTGATGGGTTTTCCATTAGATGTTACTTGGCCTTTTTCCCTTACAACTTTTAGTATTTTTTTTTCTTTTTTTTCTGTATACTTGCTGTTTTGATTACTATGTGATGGGAAGATTTTCTTTTCTGGACTAATTTTTTGGGTGTTTTGTAGATCTTTTCTATTCTTATTGGCCTCTCCTTCAAGTTGGAGAAATTATCTTAAATTTTTTTTAAATACTTTCTGAGCCTTGGAGGAGAGAATCACCTATAATTTTCCTCTATTCTAATTTTTCTTATGTTTTGTCTTTTTATTCTGTCTTGAATTTCTTGGATGGTCTGTTGCAGGAATTTTTTAGATTTAACATTTTCTTTGACAAATACACTGTTTTCTTCCATTGTATCTTCCACAACTGAGTTTCTTGTTTCCATCTCATGTAGTCTATTGGTCACGCTTACCTCTGTAGTTCCTGTTTTCTTCCCTAAGTTCTTTCTCTCTACAATTTCCAATATTTGTGTTTTCTTTAATTTCTCAAAAAAATATGGAATGCTACAGGAATTTGCATGTCATCCTTGTGCAAGAGCCATGATAATCTTCTCAGCATCATTCCAATTTTAGTATATGTGCTGCCAAAGCGAGCATCACATAATTCTTTCAAATGATCATTAATAAAGTCATGTGTCCTTCACTTGTGAGTTTCACATTATGACAGATTCTATTATTATTTGTTAAATGCACAGTCAGTGAATAATTTTCTGTGACAATGCTCCCTGATCAAGGCAAATATTTAAACAAATATCATGTAATTGTGACATTGCTTATATTTTTAGGAGAGCATACATGATGTCATATCAGCAAGCAGTAATGTTGTTGTAGACCTTAACACAAACTGAGAACTTTTTATACTGAACCACAAGCTGGAGGCAGAGAGAGGTAGACTGAAAGCAACAAAGAGAGAACTAGAGAGACAAATTCAGAAATAGAGACTGAGACCAACAGAAACAAAGATGTAAAGTGACAGAGACTCCATTAAGTCTGTTCACTTTCATTGGCATATCAACCTCAAAGCACACCCTCCTATAATATAAATCCAAAAGGAAATACATTTTTCAATAGTTTTTATTTTAGTTTTTATTAATTACACTTTATTCACTTTGTATTCCCCCATAAAACACTATCCCCTCACAATTTTACCTTCCCTCCCCCTTCTCCATGAATGCTCCTACCCAAGTCCACTGATAGGGGAGGTCTTCATCTTCTTCCTTTTGATCCTAGTCTTTCAGATATCATCAGGGGTGGCTGTATTCTCTTTCACTGTTGCCTGGTAAGGCTGCTCCCCAATCAGGGTGAGGTGATCAAAGAGCAGGCTAATCAGTTCATGTCATAGGTGGTCCTTGTTCCATTACTGTGGAACCCACATGGACACTGAACTGCCATGGGCTACATCTGTGTAGAGGTTCTAGGTTATCTCCATGCATGGTACTTGGTTGGAGTATGAGTCTCAATAAAGACCCCTGTGCTCAGAGTTTTTGGATCTCTTGCTCTACTTGTGGAGCTCCTGTCCTCTCCAGATCTTACTATTTCCCACTTCTTTCATTAGATTCCATGCACTCTGCCCAGCAATTGGCCATAAGTCTCAGCATCTGCTTTGGTAGTCTACAGGGCAGAGTCTTTCAGAGGCCCTTTGTGGCAGGCTCCTAACTTGTTCCCTATTTTCTTCTTCTTCCTATATCCATCCTCTTTGTAATTTAGCAAGAGTTCTCTCTCTTAACTAGTTTCTTTAGGTGTACAGATTTTAGTAGGTTTATCCTATATTATATGTCTATATGAGTGAGCATATATTTGGTGTGTCTTTCTGCTTCTGGGATAGCTCATTCAGGATAATCCTTCATCCTTTCCAGTTCCCACCATTGACCTGCAAATTTCATGATTTCCTTGTTTTGTTTTGTTTTGTTATTGCTAAGTAATATTCCATTGTGTATATATATCAAAATTTCTGTATCCATTCTTCAGTTGGGGGAGCATCTGGGTTGTTTCCAGGTTTTGGCTATTACAAATAAAACTGCTACAAACATGGTTGGGCAAATGTCCTTATTGTGTACTTAAGCCTCTTTTGGATATATGCCTAGGAGTGGTATAATCTGTTTTTGAGGAAGCATTATTCCTTACTTGTCTGAGAAAGCATCAGACTGATTTCCAGAGTGGTTGTACAAGTTTATATTCCCACCAGCAAGGAAGAAGGATTCCCCTTTATCCACGATCTCATCAGCATGTGTTATCTTTTGAGATTTTGAGAGAAACTTAAAGCAATCCTACTGAAATCAGGAACATGGCAAGCCTGCCCACTCTTTCCATATCTCTTCAACATAGTTGTGGAAGCCCTGGCTAGAGAATAAGAAAATTGAAGGAGATCAAGGGAATAGGAATCAGAAAGGAAGAAATCAAAGTATCAATATTTGTAGATGATATGACAGGTACCAGAGTGACCCAAATTTCTACCAGCATAGTTGTACAGCTGATAAGTACCTTTGGAAAACTGGCTGGATACAATATTAATTCAAAAAAAATCAGTAGCCTTCATGTATACATAAGACAAAAGGGCTGAGAAAGAAATAAGTGAAACAAAAAGAATTATATTATCTAACCAGGCCATACAAATCCTAACACTTCCCAGATATTTACTCGGTGGGGACTTGAAATGTAAATAAACAAGCTTCAAGGGAACATTGCAATTCAAATCAACAGTAAGTGGAAGAAGATGGAGGGACTTCTAGGCTAAAAGAACATATTTATCCTGATAGTTTGTCATTCAATACAATGATTAAAGTCCCTGCAAATTCTAAGGACTGAAGAACAGGACTGACCATCTATTTTGGAGGAAATGTTGAACATTTCTATGACAGAGTATTAATCAGCTAAGAAATGACAAGATATTTTCAGGCAAATGGAAGAAATCATCCTGGGTGTAGTACCTAACATGCAGAAAGACAAATATGGTATGTATTCACTTATTAGGAGGTCTCATAATAGTGCAGTTAAAGTTAAAAAGGCCATCTTTTGTGACCATAACAGTCTTCCACTAGGAGAACTGGGTGGCAGTTACTTGAGTTTTTGGGCCAGGGCATCCTACGGAAATTTTCAAGCAACCCAGGCTGTTGTTATTAAAGTATGTTGCTCTCTGCCCTAAACTGATTAATTCAGTGCCATGTTCTGTCCACAGAGATGCTTCCTTCTGCATCAAATAGGATTCCATACAGAGACCCACAGTCAAATATTATGCAGAGAGAAACCTTAAAACACCTAGTACTGAATAGGATTTCCCTATGAAATTCTCCCTTCCCTCAGAGCTCTGAGAAGCCTGCAGGAGATTTGGCAGGAATTGTGTAATAAGTAAAGGGAATTGAGAACACAAGGGGAAAAATTCCCTGGCAATCAGGCTACAAAGGAAAATGATTCGTCCAGCCTAGATGAAACCTGATAAGCTAGGGTCAGACAGAAGTTGGAGGCGGGCCTCCCTGTTAGGGAACTAGAAAAAGGTCATAGAGATATAAGAAGGAGGATGAGTGGGACTAGAAAGAGAAGAAGGAGGGGGCAGCAGAGAGGATAAAAAGTGAACAAATCATAATGAATAAATAAGAAAAATTTGATCAAGGTGAAGAAGTATAGATATCTTCAGGACAGATGGCTTCTTCTTGGGGGTGGTTGCAGGTTGCGGAAAGGATGATCTCAGTTTTCTTTAAGAGACTTGGCACTGAGATTCTGAACATGTTCCAATGAGTATATGGACCACACATACTTCAACTGATATATTTTAAAGAAAAAAAACTTGTGACACAAGGGTAAGAATTTGAATCAGGGAGTTCAAAGAGTTTATTGCCCCTCAATTCTTCTTTTACATTCACAGTTCTTTCTGTGTTTCAGCCAAACCAATCCCAGGAATTGTCTGATTTCCTTCTCTTTTAGCTGCTCTTAAAGATTCAACACCCCAGGAACCCTAGACCCTGTTTGCCTATTTTATCCATAAGAATATGAAGGTACATTTAGTGAATATGCCACTAAATGCTCAGTTCAAAGTAACAACCTAGGAAATTTTAAATCCAAGAACACAGTAGGAACTGTTTTCATTGGGTACATTCTGTTTAATCCCCCATCACGTTGAAGCTTCTCTACTTAGAAAGCTGTCTGGTTAAATAAACATTAATTTCCATTTCCTAAGTGACATTGTCACAGAGGTAAAAGATTCAAAATGAAAAAAAAATCCTGAAGGTTAGCATGACAGTTCTTTTCTCATAATGATAGATGTTATGTCCTTACTGTTTTAAAGATTGAATTCATATCAATTTTAGTTTTATAAGAGGAGAGATAATGTTACAATGCTCTAAAAAGTCCAGGCAATCTCATAAATTGGGCCTTCCACAGAAGAACTCCTGCCAAAGGCCATTATGGTTCAAGAGATATGTTCTGTTGGTCAATGTAAGAACCTAAAATTAGGCTGGGAGACAAACATGCAAGCTGCACATGTGCCATGTCAAAAAACTTTTAAATGCTGACTAAATTAATATGTCTCACTGCTCTGGAAGATGACTGATCCTTTCAACATGACATATTTTCACAGGGCATATATATTGGTCATACCTAAGGCAAAATAGACACGGGAGTCTTGCAGCTGGCAAAGTTCACACCATCCTAGTTAGGTACTAAAAACTCAAAAATAATACTTCGTATGTTTAAAAGGCAAAACTGTCCATCCCATATCAAAAAAGGACACACACAAAAGATAGCCAAAATAAACATCAAACCCAAGTAGAAGATGTCTAACACTAATGCTAATCCTAACCCCTAAACCTAACCATAACCCTAACGACATGCTATGCAGACATCACAATGATATAATGGCTTTAAAATGCTATTATGTCATCACAATGGAATTTTGATATAAAAATGCTTTGGTGACATCACAATAGTGTCATGACATCCCAATGCTATTATGACATCATAATGTTATTATGACATGATAATGATTGTCATATGACATCACAAAATAATTTTGACATCACAAAGCTATTATGACAGCACAATGCTATTATGATATTACAATTATATGATCCTCATATGATATCACTATGGAATTTTGACATCACAAGGGTATTATAACATAACAATTCTATTATGACATGATTGTTTTATGATATAACAATGGAATTTTGACATTATAATTTCGTTATGACCTCAAAATGCTTTTACGATATCACAATGGTATTTTGATATTATAATCATAGTATGATATTACAATGGAATAAGAACTTCAAAGTAATAAAATAACAACAATTCCATTGCGGCATCACAATGCTATTATGACAGCACAATGGTATGACATCTAATGGTATTATGATTTTACAACAGTTTTATGATATCACAGTAGTACTATGACATGACAATGCTATTATGACTTCACAATGGTAGTAGAACATCACAATGCTATTATGACATCACAATGTTCTCATGCCATTCCAATGCTTTTATGATATCACAATGATATTATGACATATTATACTATTCCAACATAATTGTGGTATGACATCACAATGGAATTTTAACATCACAATGGTATTATAACATCACAGTGCTATGATGACAACACAATGCTATTATGACATCACAATGGCATTATGACATTAAATTGCTATTTTGATATCACTATGGTATTTTGACTTCACAATGGTATTATGAAATCACAATTCTATTTTGACATCACATTTGTAAAAGGGCATTACAACTTTATTATGACATCTCAATGGTTATGTTATCACAATTGTGTCATGACATCTCAGTGCTCTTATGATTATCACCATGGTATTATGATATCTCAATTCTATCATGACATCACAATTGTATTATGATATCACAACTTTATCATGACATCACAATGGTGTCATGTCATGATATCACAATGATATTATTACAGACCAATGGTATTATAACATCACAAGGGTAATATGACATCACAATGGTATTTCAACATGATTGTGGTATCTAATCTCAATAGAATTTTGAGGTCACAATGCTATTTGTACCTCAAAAGGCTATTATAAGATCACAATGCTATTAGGATATTACAATATTATGACATCCTAATGGTATTATGATTAAACAATGTTATTATGACATCACAATGCTATTATGACTTCGCAGTGGTATTTAGACATGATTGTACTTTAACATCACAATGGAATTTTGACATCAAAATCTATTATGATTAAACAACAGTAAGACTTCAAAATGATATTAGGACATCCAATGCTATGATGACATCACAATGTTATTATAACATCACAATGGCATCAGGACATGAAAATTCATCATCACATCCCAATGCTATTATGATATCACAATGGTTAGGTGCTGATTGAATGAGAGGAAGAATGATGTTATGAAACAGGTGAAATCCAGTAAGAGTTTCCAGAACCAGTTATTAAAAGGCCAAGTGGATAGCCTGCTTGAGAGAAAAGCTGAGCATCCCCACATGCCTCATTCTGGGCAGGTGAAAGCACACAAACCAGAGATGACAGTTCCTGTCTCCAAGACTATTAGTTCAGTTGATTTGTTACATGTTTCTTTCAAGAGCTTTTCATACTGAACCACAAAAAGCAGGCAAAGAGAGGGAGACTGACAGAGACAGAGAGAGAAAGAGCTATAAAGACATATTTATAAATATTTATAAATATAAACACATATTTATAAATAAAGAGCAAGAGCTAAAGAAAAAAAAGATATAAAGTGACAGACTTTATTCTGTCTGGTAATTATCATTCGCCTGTCAAACTCAAAGCACACCCTGCCACAATATAACTGCAATAGGAATTATATTATTCAACTTCCCAGATATTTCCTCACTGGGGAATCCACACGTAAATAGATGAGCTAGTATATCAATAAGAATGTGAAGCTACATTTAGTGAGGAAGTGAGTAACTGCTCAGTTCAAAGACACAACCTAGGAAATTTCAGATCCAACCCCACAGTAAGAGACCACCGTGTAACTCAGTATTTTCCAACAAAGAAATAAAGGCCATCATAGAGAGAGAGGAAACCAAATTCAAACACATGATAGAAATGGTGCAAGGCATGAAAACAGAATTAGATATCAATTATGAAAACACAAACTGAGAAAACCCTTGAGCTGGAGAACTTGTAGAAAAGATCAGGAACCACAAAAGTAAGCATCACCAACAGAATACAAGAGATGGAAAAGAGAATCTCTGGAGCTGAGACACACTTGCAGAAATTGATACTTCTCTCAAAGAAAACAGTAAAATCAGAAAAGATCCAATCAAAAAATATCCAAGAAATCAAGGATGCTATGAAAAGACAAAATCTAAGAATGATAGGAATTCATGAAAAAGAAGACTCCAGGCTCCAAGATCTAGAAAATATTTTCAAGAAAATCATAGAAGAAAATTTTCCCAACTTAAAGAAAGAGATGTCCATAAATATACAAGAGGCCTACAGAATTCCAAATAGACTACACCAGAAAAAACACACATCACATCACATCATAGTCAAAACACTAAATCTACAGAACAAAGAAAGGATATTAAAGGCAGCAAGGGAAAAAGGCCAAGTAACATATGAAGGTAGACCTTTCAGAATCACACTGGACTTCTCATCAGAAACTATGAAAGCCAGAAGGGCCTGGGCAAGTATCATGGAGATTCTAAGAGATCACAAATGTCAACCCAGACTACTATACCCTGCAAAGCTTTCAATCAACATAGATGGAGAAAACAAAATATTCCATGACAAAACTAAATTTATGCAATATCTACACAGCAAACCAACCCTACAGAAGGAAAACTCCAATCCAACGAAAACAAATTAACCCAAGAAAACAGGGCATACAGATAATATCCCAACATAAATGAAAGGAAAACAAGCAATGAAACAGGGTAAGATCACTGACTCCATTACAAAAGGAACTAACATGCATTGGTCACTATTATCTATCAATATCAATGAACACAATTCACCAAAAAAATGACACAGGCTAACAGAATGGTTACAGAAACAGGATCCAACATTCTATTGCATCCAAGAAACATACCTATGCAACAAAGATAAACACTACCTCAGAGTAAAGGGCTAGAAAACTGTTTTTCAAGCAAATGGTTCCAGAAAAGAAGCTGGAGTAGCCATCCTAATATCTAATAAAATAGACTTTCAACCCAAGTTAATCAAAAAAGATAAGGAGGGCCACGATATTCTCATCAAGGAAAAATCCACCAAGAGGACATCACAATCTTGAATATCTATGCCCCAAATACAAGAGCACCAACATTTGTAAATGAAACATTATTAAAGCTTAAATCATACATTGCTCCTATTACCTTAATAATGGAGACCTCAACACTCCACTCTCACCAAGGGAAAGATCAACTAGACAGACACCAAATAGGGAAATAAAAGCACTCACACAATCCCTAAATAAAATGGACCTAATAGACGTCTACAGATCATTAGACCCAATCTCAAAAGACTACACCTTCTTTTCAGCACTGCATGGAAACTTTTCTGAAGTAGACCATATAGTGGGTCACAAAGCGAGCCTCAACAGATACAAAAGGATTGAAATAATCCTTTGTATACTATCTAACCACCATGGACTAAAGCTAGACATCAACAACAACAGAAACAATAAAAAGCCAACACGCACATGAAAACTGAACAACTTACTACTCAATGACAGCTGGGTTAAGGAAGAAATAAACAAAGAAATTAAAGACTTCCTAGAATTCAATGAAAATGAAGGCACAATGTACCCAAATTCATGGGACACATTGAAAGCAGTGCTCAGAGGAAATTTTATAGCACTAAATGCCTGAAAGAAGAAATTCGTAACATCACATACAAACAACTTAATGGCCCAACTGACAAACCTAGAAAAAAAAAGAAGCAGATACACACAAGAGGAGCAGACAGCTGGATATAATTAAACTCAGGGCTGAGATCAATCAATTAGAAACAAATAAAACTATCCAAAGAATTAATGAGACAAAAAGCTGGTTCTTTGAGAAAATCAACAAGATAGACAAACCCTTGCCCAAACTAACTAAAAAGCAGAGAGAAACTATCCAAATCAGCAAAATCAGAAATGAAAATGGGGACATAACCACAGAACCACAAACACTGAGGAAATCCAAACAATTATTAGGTCATACTACAAAAGCCTATATGCCACAGAATTTGAAAATCTAAATGAAATGGATTATTTTCTTGACAGATTCCATCTACCAAAATTATGTCAAGATCAGGTAGAAAGGCTGAATAGCCCTATATCTCCCAAGGAAATTGAAGCAGTCATTAACAGTCTCCCCTCCAAAAAAAGGCACAGGCCAGATGGCTTCAGCGCAGAATTCTACCAGACCTTCAAAGAAGTGCTAACTCCAATTCTCCTCAAACTATTCCACAAAATAGAAACAGAAGGAACACTACCAAACTCATTCTATGAAGCCACAGTCACATTAATACCTAAACCACACAAAGATCCAACAAAAAAGAGAACTTCAGACGTATCTCTCTTATGAATATTGACACAAAAATACTCAATAAAATACTTGCAAACCAAATCCAAGAACTTATCAAAGATATCATCCACCATGATCAAGTAGGCTTCATCCCAGGCATGCAAGGGTGGTTCAACATACAAAAATCCATCAATGTAATCCACCACATAAACAAACTGAAGGAGAAAAACCACATGATCATCTCTTTAGATGCCGAAAAAGCATTTGACAAAGTCCAACACCCATTCATGTTTAAAGTCTTGGAAAGATCAGGGATACAAGGCACATACCTAAAGATAATAAAGGCAATATACAGCAAGCCTATAGCCAACTTCAAAATCAATGGAGAGAAAGTTAAATTAATCCCACTGAAATCAGGGACAAGACAAGGCTGCCCATTGTCTCCATATCTCTTCAACATAGTACTTGAAGTCCTAGCCAGATCAATAAGACAACTAAAGGAGATCAAGGGGATACCAATCAGAAAGGAAGCGGTTAAAGTGTCACTATTTGCAGATGATATGATAGTATACATGAGTGACCCCAAAAATTCAACCAGAGAACTCCTTCAGCTGATAAAACACCTTCAGCAAAGTGGCAGGATACAAAATCAACTCCAAAAAATTAGAAGCCCTCCTGTATACCAAAAAAAAAAAAAAAAAAAAAAAAAAAAGCTGAGAAAGAAATTAGGGAAACAACACCCTTCACAATAGCCACTAGTAACATAAAGTACCTTGGTATGACTCTAACCATGCAAGTGAAAGACCTTTTTGAGAAAAACTTCAAGTCTCTGAAGAAAGAAATCGAAGAAGATATCAGAAGATGGAAAGTTCTCCCATGCTCATGGATTGGTAGGATTAACATTGTGAAAATGGCCATACTGTCAAAAGCAATCTACAGATTTAATGGAATTCCCATCAAAATACCAGCTCAATTGTTTACAGACCTTGAAAAAAACATTCTCAGCTTCATATGGAGAAACAAAAAACCCAGAATCTCCAAAACAATCCTGTACAACAGTTCATCTGGAAGTGTTTCCATCCCTGATCTCAAGCTGTACTACAGGGCAACAGTAATAAAAACTGCATGGTATTGGCATAGAAACAGAAAGGAAGATCAATGGAACCACATAGAAGACCCAGAAATAAACCCACTCACCTATGAATACTCCATATTTGACAAAGAAGACAAATCCATTCAATGGAAAAAAGACAGCATCTTCAACAAATGGTGCTGGACCAACTGGATGTCTACATGCAGAAAAATGAAAATAGATCCATATATATCACCCTGCACACAACTAAAGTCAAAGTGGATCAAGGACCTCAACATAAAACCAGATACTCTAAATCAGTTGGAAAAAAAAGTGGGGAAGAGCCTAGAACTCATTGGCACAGGAGACAACTTCCTGAATAGAACACCAACAGCACAGGCTCTAAGAGCAACAATCAATAAATGGGACCTCATGAAACTGAAAAGCTTCTGTAAAGCAAAGGACACTGTCATCAAAACAAAATGACAGCCTACAGATTGGGAAAGAATCTTCTCCAACCCTTTATCTGACAGAGGGCTAATATCCAGTATATATAAAAAACTAAAGAAGCAGAAAAGCAACAAACCAATTATTCCCATTAAAAAATGGGGAAGGGAGCTAAACAGAGGATTCTTGAAAGAGGAACTTCGAATGGCAGAGAAACACTTAAAGAAATGCTCAACCACATTAGCCATTAGGGAAATGCAAATCAAAACGACCCTGAGATTTCACCTTACACCCATGGCCAACATGAAAAACTCAAGTGATAACACATGCTGAAGAGGTTGTGGAGAAAGGGGAACCCTCCTTTATTGCTGGTGGGAATGTAAACTGGTACAACCACTTTGGAAGTCAAACTGGCACTTTCTCAGGCAATTAGGGGTAGTGCTACCTCAAGACCCAGCTATACCACTCCTAGGTATATACCCAAAATTTGCTCAAGTACACAACAAGGACATTTGTTCAACCATGTTTGTAGCAGCTTTATTTGTAATAGCCAGAACTTGGAAACAATCCAGATGTTCATCAAAGGAAGAATGGATATAGAAACTGTGGTATATTTACACAATGGAATACTACTCAGCAATTAAAAAGGAGGAAATCATGAAATTTGCAGGCAAGTGGTGGGATCTAGAAAGGATCATTCTGAGTGAAGTATTCCAGCATGAGAAAGACAAACATTGAATATACTTGCTTATATAGACCTACAAGATATGATGAACATAATGAAATCTACACACCTAAAGAAGATAATAAAGAAAGTGGACAGGGGCACAGATGATCAATCCTCATTTAGAAAGACAAATGGGATGTGCATTTCAGGTATGACAGGAATCTTCCGCAAAAGGCATTTGAAAGACTCTACCTAGCAGTGTTTCAAAGCAGACACTAAGACTCATAACCAAACCCTCGGCAGAGTGCAGGGAATCATATGAAAAAAGGGGAGTTAGTATGATATGGAAAGGATAGGAGCTCTACAAGGACCAAATATATCCAGGCACAGGGTCTTTTCTGAGACTGACACTCAACCAAGGACCATCTATGGATATAACCTAGAACTTTTGCTTGGATGTGGCCCGTGATAGCTCAGTAACCAAATAGTTTTCCAAAGTAAGGGAACAAGGACTATTTCTAACAGGATCTCAAGGTTGGCTCCTTGACTTCCCCCACCAGGGGAGGAGCAGTCCTATTAGGTCACAGAGGAGGACTCTACAGCCAGCCCTGAAGATATGTGATAAAACAGGGTCAAATGAAAGGGGAGGATGTCCTTCCCTATCAGTGGACTTGGAAAGGGACAGGGAGGGAGTGTGGGTTTGGGGAGGGATACAGCAGGGACACAGAGTTAACAAAATGTAACTAAAAAGAAAAATAAAATAAAAAAAATAGATATGTACTCAGTCAGTGAATTACTTAATGGGAAATGCTCCCTGACAAAGCCAACTCTTTGAAAAAAAAGTGATTAATTGGGACTTTTCTTATATATTTTACACAGACCTTCCAGGATGTCATGTCAGCAAGCAGTCATTTTATTGTAGTCCTTCAGCAGAACTGAGAGTATTTCACATGCTACAGTCTGAGAGAGGGAGACACAGAGAGAGAAAGAGCTAGGGAGACATATTCAGCTGGAGAGAGAGAGATTGACCATATCAAAATATAAAGTGACAGCAATCGATAGACAGAGACTCCATTTGTCTGGTCATTTTCATTGGCATATCAACCAGAAAGCACACCTTCCTATATGATAACTGCAGCAGGAATTATATTATCTAAAAAGGCCATGCCCCTGAACCCTTCCCTGAAATTTCCTAACTGGGGACTCAACATCTAAATAGATGGAGCTTCAAGTGGACATTGCAATTCAAATCCAGGAAGTAGAAGAAGATGGGGGGAATACTCGGCTAAAAGAACATAGTTATCCTGATAGTTTGTCATTCAATACAATGACTAAAGCCCCAGCAACTTCAAAGTTCTAAAGAACAGGACTCACAATCTCCTTTTTTGGAGAAAATGTGGAATATTTCCATAAGGAAGTATTATTCTGTTAAGAAAATGACATCAAGAGATTTCAGGCAAATGATGGAACCAGTAAATTCATCCTGGGTGAATTAACTAAAATACAGAATGACAAATATGATGTGTATTCCCTTATTAGGATATTTCCTAATAGTAGGGGATAAAGTGCCAATAAGCCATTTATTGTGAACAAACCAGTCTTCCACTAGGGGAGTAGGGTGGCAGTGAATTTAGTTCTTGGGCCAGGTCATCCTATGGAAAATTTCAAGCAAACTAGGCTGTTATTAATTAAATATATTGTTCTCTGCCCTCACATGATAGATAAGTGCCATGTTCTTGTATCCACAGAGATACTTCCTTCTGCACCAAATGTGATTACATACAGAGACCCACAGGCCAATATTATGCACAGAGAGACCTTAAAACACACTGCTCTAAAAGAGATTTCTCTTTGAAATTCTCCCTCCTGTCAGAGCTCTGGGAAACCTGTAGGAAAGGAGGCAGGAAGAGTGGCATAACTGGAGTTAATTGAGGACACAAGGAGAGCAATGCCCTGAGAATCACACTGCGGAGGAAGACAATACAGAGAGCCTCTGTGAGACCTGATGACCTAGGGTCAGATAGAAGCCGGAGATTGATCTCCCCTATTAGGGAACTAGAAAAAGGGCATAGGGGTAGAAGAAGGAGTGTGGGTGGAACTGGAAAGAGAAGAGGGAGACGGAAGAATAGGGGACTCAACATAAAAAATTCTTAATAAATAAATACAATAGTGAAAACTGTGATCAAGGTGATAAAGTATAGAACTCTTTAGGACTGATGGTTTTCTTGTGGGTGTTACCCGGGTGTGACAAGGATGAACTCAGTTTTCTTTAAGTAACTTGTCACTGAGATTCTGATTATGTTTTAATAAGTATATGAACAACACAAACTACAACTGATATATTTTACAGAAAAAAAATATGTGTGACACATAGGTAGGAATTTGAACCTGGGAGCAATGGAAAAGGAGTGTAATCTATATTATATGAAATATGTAAATAAGAAAAATTAAATGTTAACAAATTTTACAATGACATTTAATATGAAGGAAAGATTCTGCTAAATGAAGACAGTTTGACTTTAAAGGCATGCTTTCCAGGATCTCATTATGTAGCAGAGAATTCTCACCATGAGCTAGTGTTTACACAGCTACCTGAGACAAAATGAGCTCAGGTGGCACATCTGAACAAGCATTTCTTGAACTAACGCTACATTTAGAGGGTTTGTCTGGAGGATCACAGCAGAAAACACAGCTGCTCTGGTGTCCTAGGCATATGACATGGACCCACTTCTCTGTCCTTAAGGCTCAGTTTTAACTGTAAACCCTAAGACCGGGAGAGTCCATGACTTACCACTGAATTAGACAGAGCTGCAAATCCAGCCAAGTCATCCAAGGCAACCCTGCTCACAGAGGTTTGGCAACATCAGTGTGGAACAGAATCAGCTTTCAAATACTTTGTTGCCCCTCAGTTCTCCTTTTATATACACCAATTTTTCTCTGTTTCTGCCAAACGAGTCCCAGGAATTGTGTAGTTTCCTTCTCTTTTATAATACCCCAGGCCACCCTAGAAACTGCCAGCTTATTATATCAATAAGAATGTGAAGGTATATTTAGTGAGTACATAGGTAGCCACTCAGTTCAAAGTTAAAATCTAGGGAATTTCAGATCCAAGGCCACAGTAGGAGATCACTTTGTCATTGGGTACATTCTCCTTAATCCCATATCACTTTGAAGCTTTCCTACTTAGGGAGCTGTACAATAAAATAAACATTAAATTTTCATTTCCTACCTGACATTGTCACAGAGGTAAACTGGAATAAAGGTATGGTATCTGGATGAAGGGATGAGATAAAGGCTTGTTGGGTTTCACAAGAAAAATTCATGTGTGTGCAGGATAAGAGATACTGGACCCTGAGGAAAGATTGCATACTCATCTCCCTGGAAACCAAAATATTCTCTCAGGTACTGATTGGCTGAGAGGCAGAATGATGTCACAAAATAGGGGAACACCAGTAAGAGATTCAGGATTCAGTTATTAAAAGGGCTAAGAATAGGAGGCAGGAAGGGTCATAAGTAGAGGGAATTGAGGGCACAAGGAGAACAATGCCCTGAGAACCAGGCTACAGAGGAAGATGATACAGCCAGCCTTGATGAGTCCTGATAAGCTATGATCAGACTGAAGGAAGAGGAGTACCTTCCCTATCAGGGAACTAGAGAAAAGAGCATAGAGGTAGAAGAAGGAAGGTGTTTGGGAATGGAAGGAGAAGGGAAGGGAGCAGCAGAGGGGATTCAAAGTGAACAACTCATAATAAATAAATACATAAGAAAAACTGTTTTCAAGGCGATGAAATATAGAGTTATTCAGGACTGATGGATTCTTCTTGTGGGTGGTTCCAGGGTGTCAAAAGGATAAACTCAGTTTTCTTTATGGGATTTTGCACTGAGACTCAAATCGTGTTCCAATTTGTATATTAACTTTACATACTTGAATTGATGTATTTTAAAGAAAAAAAAAATAGTGTGACACATGGTTAGGAATTTGAAAATGAGAGCAATGGAAAAGAAGTGTAAAGTATATTATATCAAATTTCCACATAAGAAATTAAATAATATGTTGACAACTTTTACAATGAATTTTAACATGGAGAAAACATTCCACTAAAGGAGGGCAGAGTTTGACTTTGTAAGGCATCCTTTCCAGGAACACATTATATAGCAGAGAATCCTAGCCTTGAACTAGTGTTTACCATGTTATCTCAGACCCCATGAGCTCAGGAGGCACCTCTGAATTAAGCCATCCTGGCACTAACAATACTTCTACAGGTTTTGCCTGGAGGACCACAACAAGAAAAACAGCAGCTCTTGTATACCAGGCATATATAACGGTCACATTTCTCTGTCTTGAAGGCACAATTTGAAATTTCAACCACAGGACCAGAATTTGTTCCTCAATGACCACTGAGTAGGACACAGCTACTGATCCAGCCAAGTCAGCACAGGCAACCCTGCCCATAGAGGGTTGTCAAAACTAACGTGGAACAGTACCAGCTGTCAAAGTTCATTTCCCCTAAGGTTCTCCTATTATACTCATTGTCATTTCTCTGTTTCACTCAAACCAGTCCCAGTAATTACCTGGTTTCCTTCTCTTTTCCCTGTTCTTAAAGACACAATACCCCAGGAAAACCTAAACCCTGCCAGCCTATTATATCAATAAGAATGTGAAGGTATATTTAGTGAATATGCCAGTAACTACTCAGTTCAAAGTCACAACCTAGGAAATTTCAAATCAATCCTCCACAGTAGGAGACCACCTTGTCTTTCAGTATATTCCTCTTAATCCCACATCACTTTGAAGCTGCCCTACTTAGGAAGATGTCCAGTTAAATAAACAAGAATGTTTCAATTCCTACCTGACATTGTCACAGAGGTAATCAGGAATAAATGTGTGGGATCTGGATAAAGGGATGAGATAAAGGCTTGTTGGGTTTCACAAGAAAAGTCACGTGTGCACAGAATCAGAGACACTGGACACTGAGGAAAGTTTGTTTACTTACCTCCATGGAAATGTTGAGATTATCTCAGGTGCTGAATGGCTGAAAAGCAGAATGATGTCATGAAGTAGGTGAAAGACAGTAAGAGTTTCAGGAGCCAGTTATTAAAAGGGCCAAGTGGGCAGCCTATATGAGAGAAAGGCTTAGCAGCTCTACATGCCTCAATCTGGGCAGTTGAAAACACATAGCCCAGAGATGACAGTTCCTATGTCTAAGACTTTTAGTTCAGTTGATTTGTCACAGAATTCTTTCAGGTGGTTTTTAATAAAGTTACTAGTCCTTGACATGTGAGTTTCACATTATGACAGATTCAATTATTGTTTGTTAAATTCACAGATATGTCCTCAGTCAGTGAATTACATGTGTTAAGATGTTCCCTCATGAAAGCAAATCTTTGAGCAAAATGTGTTTAATTGGGACTGTACTTTTATTTTTACAAATACCATGAAGGATGTCACATCAGCAAGCCGTCATCTTGCTGCACTCCTTCAGCAGAAGTGAGAGCTTTTCATAGGGAACCACAATTGGCAGACAGAGAGACGGAGATGGAGAGAGAAAGAGATAGAGAGACACATTCATAAACAGAGAGACTGAGACCGACAAAAAATATGACATAAGTGACAGAGACCTAGAGATAGAGACTCAGTTATGTCTGGTCACTGTCATTGGCATATCAACCTCAAAGCACACCCTTACATAATATAACTCCAATAGGAATTATATTATCTACCATGGCCATAACTCCTAACCCCTCTCAGACATTTCCTCACTTTGGACTCCACATTTAAATAGAGAGCTTCAACGGGACATTGCAATTCAAATCACCAGGAAGTAAGAGAAGATTGAGGGACTTCTAGGCTAAAAGAATACTTTTACATCATAATTATTATGACATCAAAATGATATGACATCATGTTGCTATGATGACATCACAATGGGTATTATGGTATCACAATGCTATTATGACGTCACAATGTTATGATGAAATCAGAAATGTGTTATCACATCACAATGGTATTATGGCATCACAAAGCTATTATGACGTCAAAAATGTATTATGATATCACAGTTGTATTCTGACATTTCAATGGTATGAAATCTTAATGCTATTATGATATCACAATGCTATTATAACCTCAGAATGGTATTAAGACATCACAATGTTGTTATGACATCACAATATTATTAGGGTATCACAATGCTATGATAACTTCAAAAATGGCATGATATCCTAATGGTATTATGATGTCAAAAAGGTATTATGACATCACAATGGTATGACATCTAAATGCTTTTATGACATCAGAATGATATGACATCACAATGGGATTATGATATCACCATGCTATTAATACACTGGTAGTACAACAAGATAGTGCTATGACATCAGAAAGGAATTTTGACATCAAAATTCTATTATGACTTCACTACACTATTACTTCACAATGCTATGATGACATCACAATGGTATTATGACATAACAATGCTCTGATAACATCACAAGAGGTTATGCTTTCACAATGGCATTCTGACATCAAAATTCGCCATGACATCCCAATGCTATTCTGACATTAAAATGCTATTACAACATGATTTTTATGACATCACAAAGGAAATTTTACAATCACAATGATATTATGACATCACAATTCTATTATGATATCACAATGCTATTATGACATCAATAACCTCTTATAACATCACGATGCTATTATGATATCATATGACATAGCAATGGTATTATGACATCACAATGCTATTACGGCTTTGCAATGCTATTATGACTTTACAATGATAAGAAATCAAAATACTATCACAACATCACAAAGGTATTATGACATCATAATACTATTATGACATCCCAATATTATGACATCTCAGTGGTTTTAAGATATCACAATGTTATTATGGCATCAAAATGCTTTTATGATATCACATTTTTACTATGACATCACAATGCTTGATGACATCACAATGCTCTTATGACATGAATGTTTTATGATATCACAATGGAATTATGATATTACAATGCTATTATGACTTGGCAACAGTATGACTTTCCAATGATATTAAGACATCTCACTGCTCTTGTGATATTACAATGCTCTTGTGATATCACAATACTATTATGATATCTCAATGCTATTACAACATCACAATGATTGGAAATCACAATACTGTTATGACATCACAATCCTATTTATTATGACATTACAATATTATGACTCACAGTGGTATTATGATATTACAATGTTATTATCACATCACAATGCTATTATGACTTCGAAATAGTATTTCGACATGATTGTATTATGGCATCACAATGTAAATTTGAAACAAAAAAGCTATTATGACTTCACAACAGTAAGACTATACAATGATAGTAGGACATCCAATGCTGTGATGATATCACAATGCTATTATGATATCACAATGGTTAGGTGCTGATTGTCTGAGAGGGAGAGTGATGTCATGAAACAGGCGAAAGCCAGTCAGAGTTTCCGAAGGCACTTATTGAAAGGGACAAGTGGACATCCTGCTGGAAAGAAAAGCTTGACAGCCCTACATGCCTCAGTCTGAGCAGCAGAAAGCACACAACCCAGAAATGACAGTTCCTGTGTCCAAGAATGTAAGTTTAAGAAAAGTGTCACATATTTATTTCAAGTGGTCTTTAATAAAATCAACAGTCCTTGATATATGAGTGTCACATTATGACAGATTCCGTTATTATTTGATAAATGCACAGATATGTCCCCAGTCAGTGAATTACTTACTGGAAAAATGCTCCCTGACCAAGGCAAATTTGTGAACACAAAGCAATTAAATGGGACCTTGCTTATACTTTTACAGAGACCATCCAGGATGTCATATCGACAAGCAGTCATCTTGTATTCCTTCAGCAGAACTGAGAGCATTTCATACTTAATAAGAAGTGGCAGATACTCAGAGTGTGACAGAGAGAGAGAGAGAAAAAAAAAGAAAGAGAGACAGAAAGAGATAGAGAAACAGATTCAGAAATATTAAGACAAAACTGACAGAAATAAAGATACTAAGTGACAGAGACTCCATTCTGTATGGTCACTTTCATTTGCATATCAACCTCATTTGCATATCAAAGTTTGAACAAAAATCATTTATTTGGGATCTTGCTTATATTTTTACACAGACTATCCTGGATGTCACATCAGCAAGCGTACAATTTGTTCTAGTCCTTCAGCAGAACTGAGAGCTATTCATACTGAACTACAAGCAGCAGGCAGAGAGAGGGAGACTGAGTGAGACAGAGAGAGAAAGAGCATGAGAGAAAGATTCAGAAATAGGGAGACCTAGCCCTATGGAAACAAAGAAATAAAGGGACAGAGAAAGAGAGACAGAGACCCATTCTGTCTGGTCATTTTCATTGGCATATCAATCTCAAAGGACATACTTCTACAATATAACTCCAATAGGAATTATATTTTCTAACAAGGCCATACCTCCTTAACCCTTCCCAGACATTTCCTCATGGGGGACTCATCATGTAAATAGATGAGCTTTAAGGTGAAATTGCAATTCAAATCACCAGGAAGTGGAAGAAGATGGAGGGACTCTAGGCTAAAAGAACATAGTTATCTAGAGAGTTTGTCGTTCAATGCAATGAATAAAGTCCCTGCAACTTCCAAGTTTTAAAGAACAGTACTGATCCTCTCCTTTGGGGAAAATGTGTAATATTTCCATAACGGAGCATTTTGCAGCCAAGAAAATAATATCAGAGGTACTGGACACTAAGGAAAGTTTGTTTACTCATCTTCATGGAAACCTCAAGATTCTCTCACATGCTGATTTTCTCAGATGGAGAATGATATCAAGAAATGGATGAAAGCCAGTAAGATTTCAGGAGCCAGTTATCAAAAGGGCCAAGTGGAAAGTCTGCTTGAGAGAAAGGGTGATGAGCCCTACATGCCTCAATTTGTTCAGCTGAAAGCACACAACACAGAGAAGACCATTCCTGCGTCCAAGACTCTTAGTTCAGGAAAAGTGTCACATATTTCTTTCAAGCGGCCATAATAAAATTTACTTCTCCTTGAAATGTGAGTTTCACATTATCACTGAGTCCATAATTATTTCTTAAATGCACAGATATATCCTCAGTCAGGGTCTTTCTTACTTGAAAAATGCTCCCTGACCAAGGCAACTCATTGAATAAAAACCATTTAATTGGGACGTTCTTTATATTTTTACAGAGACCATTCAGGATGTCAAGTAATCAAGCAGTCACCTCGTTGTAGTCCTTCAGCAGAACTGAGAGGCTTCATACTGAAATACAAGCAGCAGGAAGAGAGACGAAGACAGAGAAACAGCTAGAGAGACAGATTAACAAATAGAGAGACAGAGATTGACAGAAAAAAAATGTGTAGACTGAGAGACAGAGACTCCATTCTGTGTGGTCCCTCTCATTGGCATATCAACCTCACAGTAAAACCTTCTATAATATAACTTCAATAGTGTGACTTGCGCGACTGTCTCACCCGCAAGAATGCACGCGGACACCAGGATCCTTCTGCAGCAAGCGTTTATTACAATGGAAAGAGGAAGACCCTTAGCCCTGAAAAGGCATGGTTTATATATGCTTTAGGGCAGCGTGTACCCTCCTGATTGGCTGGCGGCTCATCACTCCAATATGATGCCCGGGGCTGGGCAGTGACTTGGCGTGCCTTCGCCTTAGCGCATGCGCAACTCTACGCAACTCCACGTGGTGTTTACCAGGATGAGAGCCGGATGGTGCCGGATGCCAGCACGATCTTGTAATGGCGACTTTACTCTGGGCTCTCTACATCTCTCCCTTTTTATTTTATTAAGATGAAGGCTGCTTCAGGCCTGATTATCATTATCGTGGCACCTAGAAATACTCAAACCCAGGCCAAATCAAGCCAATTCCTTCTCGGGGAACAAGCAATTAAGAGCCCCCAGCTCGAGAATACTTCTTTACCCTACCAGGTGCAATGGAGGCAAGTCCTCTGGGTGCAAGGGCTAAGGAAGAAAGGGAGGGTGACACCCATTCCTGTGCAATGGAGTCTAGCTCCTGGGAGTGCAAGGGCTGTCCCTCTCCTAATCAGGTGCCGCCACCTATCAGGCAAAGGTTGACCAGATTTAGACCTCTCATCGACCCAGTGCAATGGGCTAAAAACCCCGGGGTGCATCGACTGAGGGTCTAGTCTTACCTACTTTCTTAGCATGGCCAGCCATATTTCAGGAGAAGATCCTTGTTCTATAGCCACAAGCGCTTGAGCAATGACGACCTTGTCACGTTTTTGTTGAGCATTTAGCCTCCAGACCAACCAAAAGATGAACACCAGCCCACAGCATAACGCCATGCCAAACAATCCTACCCCCACCCATTCCTTGAAGAAAGAAAAAGCTGAAGAAATCCAGGAAGAAAGTCCATTCATCAATGACAAATCCACTTGTGTAGAGTTTATTGTCACTACTGCTGCCCTCAGTGCCTCAAGTGTTTCTTCGAATCCTTCTGACCAGTTTCCTGCAAGATAGAAAGACAATTTTCTGGACAAATTAGCTGCTCAGGTAAAATTTTCATATTGTACACTAGTGATACAAAGTGCTCCCACTTTCCTCTCACATCCCAATTGAGCCAGCTGGAATAAGATGTCCAGTCTTTCTTCCACTAGATCCAAACTCTGATTGAGAATCATTAGGCCACCCTTTAATTGGGCGCTAGCAGATGAATGTAAATTCATGGCATTCGCCACAGCGGCTGACAGCTGGTTTACTTTTTCAGACAGTTGTTTTGAGACAGTTGTACTTGTCTGAACCGAATTTGCCATAGCCAATCTGGCCGGGGTGGTGGCACCTGCACTAATAAAAATGGCCGTCACAATGGCTGCAGTTATGCCAAAATCTCTCTTTTTTTTTGCCTAAATAAAGAGAGTGTGGATGGGGTTTCTACAGGAACAGGAATCCACTGTGGGACCCTAGCAACCAGGGCACGAGTTTCTAGCCTCGCATCCCAACGTTGTGACATCCAGCATGGTTCATTACTGCAATTAATAAAGGAAGCATTGGAGAGTATAAGCAAAAAAAAGGGGGGGTAAACACAAATAGGGATAGGTGGGTAATCTGTTCGATTTGCAAGGGTTTTATTCCAACCAATGATTTGTTTGGTTTCATTAACCATTATCTTTGCCTCGCCAGGTGATCCCAACTCAGCACCCACCGTGGTGCCTGTAATGATCGATTTTCCTACTGCACCACCACGGAGGAACCCCAGGGGGTTAAGGTCCATACAGCTTCCATTTACCTCACAAAGCGTCCATTTATGGAAGGTATCCATCCTCCAATCTTGTACAAAAAGCCCCTGTTTCATGACCCATCCATTTGTTGGGTCCACCATCATATTAGGGGAAAAGGAAAAGGTCTTACTTTTATCAGCCCAGCGAGTAATGCGTGACTGGCACTCAGACCATGGTGTGACACTCCCCATCCTCCCATACACAAGAGGGGGCCACTTTAGGTTGTGGAGGTCTGTCTCTATCTCTAAGATTTGGTTTCAAAAAAGTGCCATTTATTCAAGTAATCTTTTGCCAGAAGGTATAATAAACATCAGTGAAGTTTTCATGCCATTTCTTTCCTTTTGGGTAATATTTGCCCAGCCCCTATCAAGATGATCAATTGATCCCAGGGCTCTATTAACAAGCTGAATGCAATATCCCTCAACATTGTCAAGTTGAAAGCAGAGGGAGGCAATTTCGGGGAAAGCGTGGCTTTCCCCTAATGGCACTTTAGTCTCATCATAAGGCAAGTAGGGTAGACCCAAGGTTTTATTGGATGTAAAGAATTTGGAGAAAACTAATGAATTGTGTCTAACCAGCATAGGTTTTGGGTAAGCAGATAATATGGCCCAGCGCTGTTCCCCCAAAATACTAAGAATCCAAACCAGGCGGATCCAGGCAGGGACTAAGAACTTTTGTAGATGCATTCGTTGGAGTATCATCTTCAAGTACCACGAGTCTTCGCATCAACCGCTCTGGTAGCCAGAATGGATTGTCTTCTTCCTGCAGAAAAACACAAACAGCTCCCCTGGATCTTATTAAAATGGGATCTAGGCCTTTCCATTGACCAGTCAAGACATCTTTCCACTTGACCATCTCCTTTGGCCTATCAGGCTCTGAGCAATGACGGTCAGCCACCGTACGACCGACCCTGGCTATCCAGATTTAAAAAATTAAGGGTAAAAAGTGTATAGAGATAAGCACTCGTGGCACTGGGGGTAGAGCCTCCTCGACTCCCCCTTTTTGTTTTATTAAATATGATTTAAGAGTATGATGAGCTCATTCTATAATACCTTGTCCCTGAGGGTTATACGGGAGACCTGTCAGGTGAGTCACCCCCATGTGGAGACAGAATTGTCCAAATTTTTGAGAGGTATAAGCCAGTCCATTGTCAGTTTTAAGAATTTTGGGCTTTCCCCAGGCACTCCATGCCTCAAGGCAATGTTGAATAACATGAGCTGCCTTTTCTCTGGTTAATGGGGAAGCAAATATAATTCCAGAACAAGTATCAATGGAGACATGTAAATATTGTAATTTGCCAAAAGATGGGATGTGAGTAACATCCATCTGCCAAACCTGTAATGGACGGATTCCTCTGGGATTAACACCAACCTGAGGCACAGGTAAAATTTGACAACAATTTTGACATTGAGTAACTATGTCACTAGCCTCTTTTCTAGTTATGTCAAACTGACGACGTAGCGTCTCGGCTGTGACATGAAAGCTTTTATGAAAGTTCTTTGCCAAATCCAATTTTGATGAGAGGGCAAGCACAATTAACTTTGTTGCTCGATCGGCCAGGTCATTTCCAAGGGACACAGGTCCCGGTAGGCCTGAGTGGGCCCTAATATGTGTAATAAAAACAGGGGATCTCCTATTAATTAAGGTAGATTGAATCTTTTGAAAGATTTTTGCAAGTTTACTAGATGCCTTAATTAACCCAGCAGCCTCCAAAATTTTTGTTGCATTTACCACATAACAGGAATCTGAAACAATATTTAGAGGACCCAAAAATCTTTCTAGAACTTCTAATACCAGTAAACATTCCACAATTTGGGGAGAAGTTTCATGATATTGTTTAGAAACAACTTTGTTATTAACCACATAGGCTCCCACTCCTGTCTTTGATCCATCAGTATACACTACTAATCCATCTCGAAGTGGTTCCGGGGAAGTGATGCGTGGGAACACAACTGCTTGCGTTAAAGCAAATTGTAAGATTGGATGTCTAGGATAATGATTATCTATCAGACCACCAAAGGAGGTGACTAGCACGGCCCAAATGTCAGAAGTAGCAGTTAATATTTGGACTTGATGGGCAGTATAAGGCACTATCCAGAGCATTGGTTTCCTTTCCAAAGTGGGTGGCGGCTGCTTTTAGCCCATGAAGGGCAAGCTGAGCAACTGCATCTGGATACCATTCAATGATTTTTGCAGGGAGGCATTGGGATGAACCCATAACAAGGGTCCATCTTGCCACAGCACAGCAGTTGGTAGACCTCTGGTTTTAAGGACACATAGCTTAAAGGCTTTGGTTTCATCCATGCGCTTTAGCTGGGCATCTTGTAAGGCATCTTCTACCAATTTTAGGGCATGGCTTGCTGCCGGTGTTAAGGTTCTAGGTGAAGAAATATGAGCATCCCCCTCCAAAATATCAAACAGAGGTTTTAATTCAGCAGAAGAAATTTTTAGAAATGGCCTCAACCAATTTATATCACCCAATAATTTTTGAAAATCATTTAAAGTGTGTAAATGGTCCCTGCGAATCTTTATTTTTTGAGGAACTATTTTTTCTGGGTAAATAACAGTCCCTAGAAAGGAACCTACTTCTGAAATTTGGACCTTTTCAGTAGCAATATGTAAGCCCCATTGCTGTAGGGTTTTTTGCAGTAGAGGATATGTAGTCTGTAAGACAGCTAACTCCTCATGGTACAAAAGAATGTCATCCATATAATGGAACAACAACAAGGAGGGAAATTGTTTCCTAACCGGTTCAAGGGCCATTTGTACATACAACTGACACATGGTGGGGCTCTTAGCCATGCCCTGAGGTAAAACTCTCCACTGGTATCTTTTATCTTGTTCGTGGTGATTAACAGTGGGTAGGGTAAAAGCAAATCTTTGCCTGTCTTGTGAGCACAAAGGAATGGAGAAAAAACAATCCTTGATATCTATAATTATGATCCTCCATTGTTTAGGTAAGGCAGAAAGCAGAGGCAGGCCTTGTTGCACAGAACCAAATAGCCGCATTTGTGCATTAATGGCCCTCAAATCATGAAGAAGTCTCCATTTTCCTGATTTCTTTTTTATAACAAAAATAGGTGTATTCCAGGGAGAGGTAGAGTGCTCCAAATGACCAAGTTGTACTTGTTCTTTAATCTTGTAGCAGCTTCTAACTTTTCAGGGAAAGGGGCCATTGAGGAACCCATACGGCCTCCTCCATAAGCCAGGATATGGGCATGGAACCCTCAATGGCAGCTAAAGAAAACCCAGGCCTTGTTACCCTGTATTACTTTCTTATGAAATTGGGCTTAACCTCCCCTGCTCCTGTTTGCCAAGGCCTTTCCCTTCCTTATATCCCATCCTTTTCATAATGTCAACTGCTTGTTGAGAGTACTCATTAGTTCATGCTAACCCTAAATCTTGTAAGATGTCTCTTCCCCAGAGATTAACTGGGAGAGGGAGTACATAAGTTATAAAACTTCCTGTCTGATCTTCTGGCGCCTGCCAAGTCAATGAGCATGAACTGACTGCAGGGCTGGCCTCATATCCTAACCCTTGTAAGGAGTGAGATGATTATGTAACAGGCCACGCCTTAGGCCACCAGTTAGAGGAAATAATACTTTTATCAGCCCCCGTATCCAGAATGCCAATAAAGTTCTTCCCCTCTACTTGCAATTGTAAAGTGGGCCTAGTTTTGAGATCAACAACCAAGTGAGCAAAATCAGTTCCTGAAGAACCAAGCCCTTTGGTGCCTCTCAACACTCCGGCAGAGGGAAGACAGTTGTTTAAACTTGGTAGGAGAACTAATTGAGCAATCCTATCCCCAGGAGAAATAGAAAATACGCCTTGTGGACAAGAGCAGAGAACCTGAAGTCTTCCGATATAATCCTGATCGATTATACCAGGATGAACCATAAGCCCTTTTAAGGTAAGAGAAGAGCGGCCTAGAATATGGCCGACACTTCCTTCAGGCAGAGGGCCCTTAAACTCAACCAGGACAGGTTGGACTCTTATATGTGGCATTAATAAGAATTGTGAGGTGGAACGGAGGTCCAATCCTGCGGAGCCTCTTGTAGCTCTGCAGCTAGATGTGTCTTCCTGTTGCCCATTTGTGTCCCATATCTTTTGAGGCCCTGAGACCTGGGGCCCTGAAACCGTTTTTTGGAACACTCTCATTTCTTTCCTCTGGAGGGGTATCATGTTGAATAAGTTTTCCCTGAATATATCTAACTGAGCGACACTCATTGGCCCAGTGATAACCTTTCCTACACTTGGTACAAAGCCCTGGAGTTTTCTTTTGTGCAGGAGCACGGAATTCTCGTTTCAGATGACCCAGTTTGCCACAATTATAACAGGTTTATGGCCTCCAGGATTAAGACAGTTCCTGTTTTGCAAAATAGCTGCTGCAAGGCCAGCATTGGTAAGTGGGCCCCCAAGTCCACAGCAAATGTTTATCCAGTCCGTCAGCCCTTTGCCTCTTCTAGGAGTAATGACTGTCTTACATTCAGGCAAGGCATTTTCATACACCAGCTGTTCTATCATTGGCCTAACTCGTTTTGGGTCTCCAAATATCCTGCCTGCTGCTTCTGTCATCCTGGCCACAAAATCTGAGAATGACTTCTGGGGGCCTTGTATAATCTTTGTTAGGTGTCCTCCAGCCTCGCCCTTTTTTGAGAGGGCTTTCCATGCTTTAATAGCGGCAGTGGAGATCTGGCCATACACTCCCCAATCATAATTTGTCTGATTATGAACGAACTGGCCTTGCCCCATTAGCAAATCAAAGGTCCATTGCCGTTGATTTTCTTCTGCATTGGCATTGGCCCTTGCCTGAGTTTGAGAAGCATCATGCCACAAGGCTTTCCATTCTAAGTATTGTCCCATACTAGGGAGAGCAGCTTTTACTGTATTTTGCCAATCATTTGGAGTCATGGCCACACTAGCGAGTCTTTCAAGCTGCATGACTGTAAAATCAGCATCTACTCCATATTTATTAACTGATTCAGCAAGTTCCTTAATAAGGGGATATTCTATCGGTGCATGAACACAGCCCCCATTCTCAGCCTCAAACACTGGGAAGGCTGGTAAAACCTTCCTTTTGTCTCCTTTTGAAAGGAAGGAGTCAGAACAGGGCTTATCCGCGTAAGGCAGAGGAGCACTGGGGATAACCGGGGCAGCAGACTGAAAAAACATGTGGTTTTATCTCCTGTCTTCTTTTGCTTTCGATTTTGTGGCAGCAGCTGCTTGTCGGGATAGTATCTCTCTTTCTCATAATGAGCCGCTTCCTCATCCAAATCTTCTTCCTCAGAGTGACTTAGTTCCTCCGATTCAGAACTATCAAGTCCTAAAGCCTCCAGTTCTTTTATAGGATAAAGAGGCTTCTTTTTTGGAACCTTTTCTCCTTTTTCATGTTTCTCTCCCAGGGTGTTCTTTCCCTTTTCTATCACTTCTGCAGGCCTAGTGTCCACGGAAGGGCTTTTCTTCTTAGACATGTCCTTTTTTTTTTTTTTTTTCTTTATGAGTTCCTAATCTCTTATCTTGTTCTGTTTCTGACATGTTGTCTTGTAGTTCCTTTAACACCCCTTGGCTTGCTGCTACAGAAGAGCGGCATTTCTCGTCTTCTAAACATGACTTTACTAGAATCCACAACAATCTGGTTCCCACCTTTAACTTTCCATTTTGTTCCTCTCTCAGCAAATCACCTTCCAATTTATCCCAGGAAGCAAGCGTCAGCGACCCCAAGCACACTAACCAGGGAGCCACGTGATCAATCTCCATTATAAACACTTCCAACGTTCTCTTAGAAATTTTTAACTCATGTTGTTTTAAGAGTGACTGAAGTGCCGTAATCACCGAATGTGAAGCTCCCATGTTGCTCCCTTATCTACGAGAGAAGCTGACACAGGGAGGGGCACTGCGGCTTATCTACGTACATCTGACTGTGCCCAATGGCAGCAAGCTAACAAAAATATTTATTATTTAACAAGAATATTTATGAAGCAAAATGAAACCAAGAGGAAGAGAACGAGCACCACTATCACAAAAGGGAAAGCCAAGTGGGGTGGGAGATGAGACAAATCAAGACCAAACATACCTCTCAGAACCTACCTTAGTCCTGCAGTTCTGAATCCTCCCTGTGAACGGGGGTCTCCTTGGTGCTGGCGATGGTAGACTTCCCGAGTTTCGGCACCAGTTGTGACCCACGCAACCATCTGGCCAGCAAGAATGCACGCGGACACCAGGATCCTTAACACAGCAAGCAGCAAGCGTTTATTACAATGGAAAGAGGAAGACCCCTAGCCCCAAAAAGGCATGGTTTATATATGCTTGAGGGTGGAGTGTACCCTCCTGATTGGCTGTCGGCTCATCACTCCAATATGACACCCCAGGCTGGGCAGTGACTTGGCGAGCCTTCGCCTTAGTACATGCGCAACTCTGCGCAACTCCACGTGTTTACCAGGATGAGAGCCGGATGCCAGCGCAATCTTGTAATGGTGACTTTACTCTGGGATCTCTACACAATAGGAATTATATTATCTAACAATGCCTTAACTCCTAACCCTTCCCAGACATTTCTTTACTGGGGACTCCACAAGTAAATAGAAGAGCTTCAAGGGGACATTACACTTCAAATCACCAGTAAGTGGAAGAAGATGGAGGGACTTCTAGGCAAAAAGAACACAGTTATCCTGATACTTTCTCATCCAAAACAATGATTAAAGTACCAGTAACTCCCAAGGACACAAGAACAGGAGTAACATTTTCTCCTTTGGAGAATATTGGAGGATGTGGAGTACTTCCATAATGGAGTATTATTCATGACATCATGATATTTTCAGCTAAATGGACAGAACCAGGAATAAACACTATGGATAAAGGAACTAAAATATACAAAGACAAACATGGTATGGATTCACTTATTAGGAGTTCTCCTAATAGTGGGGGTTAAAGTTCCAATAGGCCATCTATTGTGACCAAACAAGTCCTCCACTAGGGGGATTGGGTGGCAGTTAAATAATTTGTTGGGCCAGGCCTTCCTACAGAAATTTTAAAGCAACCCAGGAAGTTTTTATAACATATGTTGTTCTCTACCCTCAACTGACAGACCAGTGGCATGTTATTATTTTAAAAGATATGCCTTCTTTATTAAATCAGAGTGCATGCAGAGACCCACAGTGTGATATTATGCATAGAAAACTGAAAACACGCAGCAATAAATGAGATTATCCCTACACTCATAGATCTGGATATCCTGCAGGAGAGGAGGCATGAAGAGTTTCCTAAGTAGAAAGAATTGAGGATATAAGGAGAACAATGCCCTGAGAATCAGGACTCAGAGGAAGATGATGAAGCCAGCCTTGATGAGACATGGTAAGCTAGGGTCAGTTAGAAGGAGGAGCAGGATATCCACTATCAAGGGAATTTTAGAAAGAGCATAGGGGTAGAAGAATGAGGCTCGATGTACAAGAAGGAGAATAAGGAGGGGGCAGCAGAGGAAATACAAAATGAACAAATCATAATAAATAAATATGTAAGATAAAGTATGATCAAGGTGATGAAGTATAGAGTTCTTCAGGACTTATAGCTTCTTCTTGGGTGGTCAGCCCTACATGCCTCAATCTCTTCAGCTGAAAGCACACAACCCAGAGATGACAGTTCCTGTGTCCAAGACTCTTAGTTCAGGAAAAGTGTCATATATTTCTTTCAAGTGGTCATTCATAAAGGCACATGTCCTTGACATGTGGCTTTCACATTATGACAGATTAAATTATTTGTTAAATGCACAGATATGTCCACAATCAGTGAATTACTTACTGTGAAAATGCCTCCTGCAAAAGGTAACTCCTAGAAAAAAAAGCATTTAATTGGGACCTTGCCTATATATTTATGAAGACCATCCATGACATCATGTCATCAAGCAGTCATCTTGTAGTCATTCATCAGAACCGAGAGGTTTTCATACTGAGCCACAAGTGGCAGGCAGAGAACAGGAGATAGACAAACAAGACAGACAGACAGATAGAGAAGGAGCTAGAGACAGATTGAGAAATAGAGAGACCAGGACAGACAGAAACACTGATAGAATGTTACAGAGACTGAGCCATAAAGACTCCATTCCCTCTGTCACTTTCATTAGCATATTAACCTCATAGAACCCCCTCTTGTAATATAATTACAATAGGAATTATATTATATACAAGACTGTGCTTCCTAGGCCTTCCCAGACATTTCCTTGCATGGACCTTAACATGTATATAGATGAGCTTCAAGATGACATTGCAATTAAAATCACCAGGAAATGAAAGTAGATGGATGAACTTCTAGGTTAAAAGAACATAGTTATCCTGATAGTTTGTCATTCATTACAATGATTAACATCCAAGCAAATCTTAAGGTCTAAAGAACAAGACTGACAATCTTTTTGTGGGGAAAATGTAAAATATTTCCATAACGGAGTATTATTTAGCTAAGAAAATGACATCATGACATTTTCAGACAAATAGATGTAACCAGGAAAAATCATCCTGAGTGAAGTAACTAAAATGCAGAAAGACAAATATGGTGTGTATTCATTTGTTAGGAGGTCACCTAATATTGGGTGTTAAACTTCCAATAGGCCATATAATTGTGACCAAACCAGTCTTCCAATAGGAGTATTGGGTGGCAGTTATTTAAGTTGTCGGGTCAGGACATCCTATGAAAATTTTAAAACAACACATGCTGTTGTTATTAAAAATATGTTCCTCTCTGCCCTCAACTGATAGATAAGTACCATTTTCTTGCATCCACAGAGATGCGTCCTTCTGCATCAAATGAGATTGCATACAGAGACCCAGAGTCTGATGTTATGCAGAGAGAGACCTTAAAACACCAAGGTCTAAATGGCCTTTCCCTAAGAAATTATCCCTCCCATCAGTCCTTTGGGAAAGAAGGCAGGAAGATTGGCATAAGTAGAGGGAAATGAGGACAGAAGAAGAACCTTGCCCTGAGAACCAGGCCACAGAGGAAGGTGATGCAGACAGCCCTGATGAGACCTGATAAGCTAGGCTCAGTTAGAGGGGAAGGAGGACCACCCCTGTTAGATAACTAGAGAGGGGCAGAGGTGTAGACAGGGAGCATAGGTGGGAGTGGAATGAGAAGAAAGAGTGGGCAGCAGAGGGGAAACAAATTGAACAAATTGTAATAAATAAATACATGAGAAAAAATGTGATCAAGGTGATGAAGTATAGAGCTCTTCAGGACTGGCAGCTTCTTCTCCTTGTTGCTGACTGGGTGAAGAAAGGAGAAGCTCAGTTTTCTTTAAGGGATTAGGCCCTGAAACTTTGATCATGTTTCAATGAGTACATCAACAACAAACACATGCTTCAATTGGTGTACTTAAAGATACAATTTTTTAAGTGTGACACATGGGTAGGAATTTGAACCTGGGAGCAATAGAAAAGGAGTGTAAAGTGTATTATATGAAATTACATAATCAATAAAAATAAATATGTTGACAACGTTTACAATGACTTTTAACCTGGAGAAATGATTCTGCTAACGAGGACAGATTTTTTACAGTGTACAGCATGCTTTCCAGGAACTCATTATGGAGCAGAGTATCCTGGCCATGAACAAGTTGTTACCCAGCTATGTCAGACCCCATGAGCTCAAGTGGCAACTCTGAACAAGCAGTCCTAGCCCTCACCATACATTTAGAGAATTTGTCTGGAGGAAAGAGATGCTATTGTGTCCTACTCATATAAAATGGACCAATTTTTCTGTCCTGGATGCTTAGTTTTAACTGTAAACTCCAGGACCAGGATGGTTTCTAACTGACCACTCAGTAGGACACAGCCATTGATCCAGCCAGGTCAGCCAAGGAAAGCCTGCACATGGAGGGTTGGTAACACTAGTGTAGAAGAGCACCAGCTGTCAAAAGTTTATTGTCCCTCAGTTCTCCTTTTATACACTTATCACTCTCTGTTTCAGCCAAAGCTGTGCCAGGAATTGTCTGGTTTCCTTCTCTTTTTCTTGCTCTTAAAAACTCAATACCCCAATAAACCCTAGATCCTTCCAGCCTGTTATATCAATAAGAATGTGAAGGTTCATATAGTGAGTATAACAGGAACTCCTCAGTTCAAACCTAGGAAATTTCAGATCCAAAATCACAATAGAAGACCACCTTGTCATTGTGTACATTCCCCTTAATCCCACATCACTTTGAAGCTTCCCTACTTAGGAAGCTGTCAATCTAAGTAAACATCAAAGTTTCATTTCCTACCTGACATTGTCACAGAGGTAAACAGGAGTAAAGGTGTGGGATCTGGATAAAGGGATGAGATAAAGGCTTTTTGGTTTTAAGAAAAAGTCATGTGTGCACAGGATCAGAGATACTGGATCCTGGGGAAAGTTTGTTTACTCTTCTTCATGGAAACCTCAAGATTCTCTCAGGTTCTGATTGGTTGAGTGGGAAAATGATGTCATGATACAGGTGAAAGACAGTATGAGATTTAGGAGCCAGTTATTAAATGGGCCAAGTGGACAGAGTGCTTGAGAGTAAGGGTGTTCATCCCTATATGCTTCAATCTGGGCAGCTGAAAGCACACAACACAGATATGACAGTTCCTGTATCCAAGACACTTATTTCAGCAAAAGTATCACATATTTATTTCAAGTGGCCATTGATAATGTCACATGTATGTGACTTTCACATTATCACAGATTCCATTATTATTTGTTAAATGCACAGATATGTCCTCAGTCAGTGAATTACTTTCTGTAAAAATTCTCTCTGACTAAGGCAACTCTTTGAACAAAAAGTCTTTAATTGGGTCCATGCTTATATTTTTTACAGAGACCATTCAGGATGTCATGTCAGCTACAGGTCAGCTTTTCATACTGAACCATAAATGGCACCAGAGAGAGAGAGAGACTGACAGATACAGATAGAGAAAGAGGTAGAGCAACAAATCGAAAAATAGACATACTGAGACCAACAGAAACAAAGATATAAGGTAACAGAGGGGAGACAGAGCCAAGATTGTGATTAGCACGCACAGTTTCTGAGCTGTGGAAGAGCTGAACGCCTGTGCATATCAGTGCAAGGACCTCTGAAGCCAGGGAAACAACAGTGAGGCTTTCTAAATGACAGGGAACATCCCAGGAGGTGAGAACTCTTTGCTCTAGGATCACCCGTGGATTTATTTGGGGAAGGAGAGAAAGATCCTTTGATCTCCTGGAAACCTCCTTTCTTGGACAACCCTCCTACTTGGCACAGCCTGTTCATTGAGATTCTCAGGTCAGAGCTAACTGCCTCGGGTCTCCAGCAGCTAATATGGAGCTCCTAGCCCCTTAGCAGCAAATGCCATCTATACTGTTCTTGGAGTCCCAGACATGCGACTCCAACCTCCCAGGGTCCCAGGTCTGCTAGCCAACATACTGGCTCTTCCTGGGTCTCTCAGCCCCTGACTCTATGGCCTGCCCAAACCCTCAGTGACAGATAATATGCTATATACCCACCAAATGTCAAGCAGACTAGACATACAAGCTAGGCATACCAGGCACTGGGCCTCCTAAGGTTGGAGAGCACAGTGGAAGGCTCCCAAGTCTTCCCAGAAGGCACATGGACTGGCATCCCAGCCTCCAGCTGCAGCTGGATTTCTTAACCTTGCACCTGCAGCAGTGCTGAGCTGGTGGAGCACTTAAGTCCTCCTGCATAAGAACAAGCCTAACCAAACCAGAGAAGAGAGAACCCAGAAACCTGATCCCTGCCGATGTGACTTGCTTGAGAGTGAGTGCAACCGTGAGGGTCTACAGAGCCCCAGATCCAGGGTTCTTCTAAAATAGAAGAGAGCCATTGGACCCCTCCCACTCACATACCCACTGTGGAAAACATAGGGTGAATTGGAACATTGAAGCCCCTGCTCTGTGGGTCCAAATGTGGAGGTAAGTTGGTTAATGATGGAAACTGCACGTCGACCATCACCAGTGCTTGGTAAATATACAGTGCATGCACCAATAACCCCTTAGAAGCCTGCAAGGCAGAGCCTGTCCCACACACTCAAGGGTTTAACATTATCTACCTCTCTGTCCCTCAAGACACACTTACACATACACACACACACACACACTTACACACACACACACACACACACACACACACACATGCTTGCGCACCTCCATCTGCATTTGCCCTTTTGTACCTCTGTAATTTATTCCCACAGGTACAGCTAGTGCAGCAACACAAAGCCTGAGAGGCCACAGGACTTCTCTCTGCTTCCTGAAGAACTCTCCAGATGCCTGAGAGAGACAGTACCAGTCTGAAATGCAGGATCCAGAAACAAACTGGAAACGTTTAAGATAAGCCAATGGCCAGGGGTAGGTGAAAGAACACATCCAACATAAATCAGGATATCATGACATCACCAGCAACGCACAATATTGATGGATACTCCATTTTATCAGAAGCACAGGAAAATGACTTTAAAGCTATGCTTACCCAATTATTTGAGGCTTATAAAGAGAAAATCAACAATTCTCTAGAAGCAATAGCCATGGAAATTCACACAGTTAAAAAGGAAATGAACAAATCTGTAAGATTTGGCCAGCTTGGAGAACAGATCAGGAATGACAAAAGTAAGCATTACCAACATAATACAAGAGAGAATCTCTGGAACTGAAGATATATTCTCAGACAGTGATACTTCTCTCAAAAAAAGTAAAATCAGAATAGTCCCAAACACAAAATATACACGAAATCAAGGACGCAAGGACCCCATGAAAAGACAAAATCTAAGAATAACAGGAATAGAGGAAAAAGAAGATTCAAGGCTCCAAGGTCCAGAAAATATTTTCAAGAAATTCATAGAAGAAAAATTTCCCAACTTAAAAAAAATAGATGTCCATAAAAATACTAGAGGCCTACAGAACACCAAATCGACTAGACCAGAAAAGAAGCATGTCACATCATAGTCAAAACACTAAATCTATAAACAAAGAAAAGATATTAAAAGCAGCAAGGAAAAAAGACCAAGTAACATATGAGGGTAGATCTATCAGAATAACACCAGACTTCTCATCAGAAACTATGAAAGCCAGAAGGGCCTGGGTAGGTTTCATACAGATACTAAGAGACTACAGATGCCAACCCAGACTAATATATCCTGCAAAGCTTTCAATTATCATAGATGGAGAAAACACAACAGTCCATGAAAAAACTAAATTTATCACTATCTACACAGCAAGCCAGCCCTACAGAAGATACTAGAAGGAAAACTCTAATCCAATGAAAACAACTTCACCCAAGAAAACACAGAATAAAGATATTATCCCAACAAAAATTAAAGAAAGGAAGCAATGAAACACAGTAAAACCACCGACTCCAACATAAAGGGAACTTACGTTCATTGGTTCCTATTATCTATAAAAATCAATGGACTCAACTCTCCTATAAAAAAGACAGAGACTAACAGAATGGGTATGGAAACAGGATCCAGCATTCTTCTGCTGCCAAAAAATGCACCTTTGCAACAAAGATAAACACTACCTCAGAGTAAAGGGCTAGAAAAAGGTCTTTCAAGCAAACAGATCCAGAAAGCAAGCTGGTATAGCTATTCTAATATCTAATAAAATGGACTTGCAACCAAAAACAATCAAAAAAGATGAGGAGGGGTACTATAAACTCATCAAAGGAAAAATCCACGAAGAGCACATCACAATTCTGAACATCTATGCCCCAAATACAAGAGCACCTACATTCATAAATGAGACACTATTAAAACTCAAATCACACATCGATCCCAACACCTTAATATAGGGAAACTTGAATACCTCACTTTTACCAAGGGACAGATCATCTAGACATAGCCTAATAAAGAAATAAAGGCATTTACAGAGGTCCAGAAGAAAATGGACCTAATAGATGTCTACAGAACTTTCCACCCAAACTCAAAAGAGTATACCTTCTTTTCAGCAACGCATGGAACCTTCTCCAAAACAGGCCATATAGTTGGTCATAAAGAAAGCCTCAACAGATACAAGAGGATTGAAATAATCCCCTGTATTCTATTTGACCACCATGGACTAAAGCTGCACCTCAACAACAATGGAATTAGAAAAAAGTCTTGAAGCACATGAAAACTGAGCAACTTGCTGCTCAATGACAGCTGGGATAAGGAAGAAATAAAGAAAGAAATTAAAGACTTCCTAGAATTCAATAAAAATGAATGTACAACATAACCTAATTTATGGGACACAATGAAAGCAGTGCTTAGAGGAAAATTCATAGTACTAAGTGCCTTACAGAATAAATTTGTGATATCATACAAGTAACTTAATGACCCAACTGAAAGACCTAGAAAACAAAAAAAAAAAAAAAAAAAAAGAAGCAAATACACCCAAGAGGAGCAGATAGCTGGAGATAATCAAACTCAGGGTGAAAACCAATCAATTAAAAACAATAAAACTATTCAAAGAATGAATGAAACCAAGCGCTGGTTCATTGAGAAAATCAACAAGATAGACAAACCTTTAGCCAAATTAACTAAAAGGCAGAGAGAAACTATCCAAATCAGTAAAATCAGAAATGAAAAGGGGGGCATAACTAAACACAGTGAGGAAATCCAAACAATCATTAGGTTGTATTAAAAAAGCCTATATGCCACAAAATTCAAAAATCTAAAACAAATGGACAATTTTCTGGAAAGAGTCCATCTACCAAAATTATGTCAAGATCAGGTAGAAAGATTGAATAGTCCTATATCTCCTAAGGAAAGTGAAGCAATCATCAACAGTCTCCCTTCCAAAAAGAGCCCTATGCCAAATGTATTCAGTGCAGAATTCTTTCAGACCTTCAAAGAAGTGGTAAATCCAATTATCTCCAAATTATTCCACAAAACAGAAAAAGAAGGAACTTTACCAGGTTTATTCTTTGAAGCTACAGTAACCTTGATACTTAAACCACACAAAGAACCAACAAAAAAAGAGAACTTCAGACTATCTCTCTTATGAACATGGGTGCAAAAATACACAATAAAACCCTTGCAAAGAGAATCCAAGAACACATCAAAGATATAAACAAACTGAATGAGAAAAAGCACATCATCATCTCCTCAGATGCCAAAAAAGCATTTGACAAAGTAAAAAACCATTCATGTTAAAGTCTTGGAGAAATCAGGAATACAAGGCACCTAAACATAGTAAAGGCAATATAGAGCAAGCCTATAATCAACATCAAACTTAATGGAGAGAAACTTAAATCAATCCCACTGAAATCAGGGACAAGACAAGACTGCCTCCTCTTTCCATATCTCTTCAACATAATATTTGGATTCATTGCTAAAGCAATAAAGACAATTAACGGACATAAAGAGAATACAAATCATAAAGTGGTCAAAGTGTCACTATTCTCAGATGATATGATCGTATACATTAGCAACCTCAAAAATTCAACCAGAAAACTCCAGCTGTTAAACACCTTCAGCAAAGTCGAAGGATACAAAAACAATCCAGCCCCCCAAAAACTCAAAAGCCTTCATGTATACCAAAGACAAAAGACCGAGTAAGAAATCAGGGAAAAAATACCTTCAAAATGTCAGTGGATATAAAGTACCTTGGGGTGACTCTAACCAAGCAAGTGAAAAACTCATTTGAGATAAACTTAACTCTCTGAAGAAAGATATTGAAGAAGATATAAGAAGATGGAAAGATCTCTCGTGCTTATGGATTGGTAGGATTATCATTTTGGAAATGTTAAAAGCAATCTACAGATTGAATACAATTCCCATCACAATAGACAATTAATTCTTTACAGACCTTGAAAGAAAGATTCTCAGCTTCATATGGAGAACAACAACAACAACAAAATACAATCTTCAAACCAATCCTGTACAACAACAGATTATCTGGAGGTATCTCCATCCCCAATCTCAACCTCTGCTACAGAGCAATAGTAATAAAATCTGCATGGTATTGGCATAGAATCAGAAAGGAGGATCAATGGAACCAAATAGAAGATCCAAAAATAAACCCACACACCTATGAATACTTGATTTTTGACAAAGACAAAAAAATATTCAATGGGAAAAAGAAAGCATCTTCAACAAATGGTTCTGGTCCAACTGGATGTCGACATGCATAAAAATGAAAATCGATCCATATTTATCACTCTGCCCAAAACTAACGTCCCAGTAATCAAAGACCTCAACAAAAAACTAGATACTCTAAATTGATTAGAAGAAAATGTGGGAAGACCCTGGAACTCATTGACACAGGAGACAACTTTCTGAGCAGAACACCAACAGCATAGGCTCTAAGAGCATCAATCAATAAATAGGACTTCATGAAACATAAAAGATTCTGTAAAGCAAAAGACCCTATCATCTGAACAAAATGACAACCTACAGACTGGGAAAGGATCTTCCCCACCATATATCTGACAGAGGGCTGATATCCAGCAAATATAAAGAACTAAAGAAGTTAAAATACGATAAATTAAGTAATCCAATTGAAAAATGGGGTATAGAGCTAAACAGAGAATTCTCTGTAGAGGAATATAGAATGGAAAAGAAACACTTAAAGAGATGCTCAACAGTCTTAGCCATCAAGGAGATTCAAATCAAAACGACCCTGAGATTTCACCTTACACCAATCAAAAGGGCTAAAATCAAAAACTCAAATGTCAACACATGCTGGAGAGGTTTTGGAGAAAGGGGAACCCTCCTTCATTCCTGATGGGAATGTAAACTGGTACAACCACTTTGGAAGTCAATCTGGTGAGTTCTCATACAATTAGGAATAGTGCTTCCTCAAGACCCAGCTATATCACTCCTAGGCATATACCCATAATTTACTCAAGTACACAACAAGGACATTTGCTTAACCATATTTGTGGCAGCTTTATTTGTAATAGCCAGAACCTGGAAACAACCCAGATGTCCATCAACGGAGGAATGGATACAGAAATTGTAGTACTTATACACAATGGAATACTACTCTGCAATCAAAAACAAGGAAATCATGAAATTTGCAGGCAAATTTTTGGATCTAGAAAAGATCATTCCGAGTGAGGTATCCCAGAAGGAGAAAGACACACATGGTATAGTCTCACTTATATAGCCCTATAAGATATGATAAACACAATGAAATCTACATACCTAAAGAAGAGAAACAAGAAAGAGGACCCGGGGTAAAATGATCAATCCTCACTTAGAAAGACAAATGGGTGTTCAATGGACATAGAAGAAAACAAGTAGCAGTACAGGAGCCTACTGCCGAAGGCTTCTGAAAGACTCTACCTAGCAGTGTATCAAAACAGATACTAAGACTCATGCCCAAACCTTTGGCAAAGTGCAGGGAATCATATGAAAGAAGGGATAATGTAAAGGATAGGAGCTTCATAAGGACCAAATATATCTGGGCATAGGGGTCTTTTCTGAGACTGACACTCCACCAAGGACCATGTATGGAAATGACTTAAACCTCTGCTTGGTTGTAGCCCGTGGTAGCTCATTGATTGGTAGGATTAACATTTTGAAAACCAAATGATATTCCATAGTAAGGGGAACAGGGACTATTTCTAACAGGAACTCAATATCAGGCTATTTGACCTCTCCAAACCCCATGGGAGGACCAGTCCTGCTAGGCCACAGAGGACTTTGCAGCCAGTCCTGAAGATGCCTGATAAAACAGGGTCAGATGAAAGGGAAGGAAAACCTCCAAAATCAGTGGACTTGGACAGGGTCAGGGTAGAGATGAGGGAGGGATTGAGAGGGAATAAGGGAGCATACAGCTGGGATACAGATGTAACTAATAAAATGTAACTAAATGAAACTAATAATAAAAAATGAAAATAAAATAAAATGACAGAGACTAAATGACAGACTACATTCTGTCTAGTCACTTTCATTGACATATCAAACCAAAGCACACCCTCCTATAATAACTCAAAATGGAATTATATATTTTCAATATTTTTAAGGTTAATTTTTATTATTTGCCTTTTATTCACTTTGAATCTCCCCATAAAGCCCTCCCCATCCTACCTCAGATCCCCCTTTTCCACACATGCTCCTCCCCATGTCTATCATATCTCAACAGGAATTTCTGCATTGTCTTTCTCTGTGGCCTGGTAAGGCTACTCCCCAATCAGGGTGAGGTGATCAAAAAGCAGGCCAATAAGTTCATGTCAGAGGCAGTCCCTGTTCTCATTAGTATGGAACCCCAAGGACACGGAACTGCCATGGGCATATGTTCAGGGGTTCTAGGTTATTACCCTGCATGGTACTTGCTTAGATTATGAGTCTCAGGAAAGATCCCTATGCTCAGATTCTTTGGTTCTCTTGCTCTTCTTCTAAAACTCCTGTCTTCTCCAGATCTTACTATTTCCCACTTCTTTCATTAGATTCCATGCACTCTGCCCAGCAGTTGGCCATAAGTCTCAGTATCTACATTGATAGTCTGCAGGGCAGAGCCTTTCAGAGGTCCTCTGTGGCAGGCTCCTAAGTTGTTCCCTGTTTCTCCTTCTTCTGATGAACATCCTCTTTGTCTTTTGGGATGAGATTGAGCATTTTAGCCAGAGTCCTCCCTCTTGATTAGTTTCTTTAGGTGTACAGATTTTAGTAGGTTTATCCTACATTATATGTCTATATCAGTGCGTGTATACCTTGTGTGTCTTTCTGCTTCTGGGATAGCACACTTCCATTTTCCACCATTGACCTGCAAATTTCATGATTTCCTTGTTTTTTATTGCTGAGTAATATCCCATTGTGTAGATGTTAAACAATTTCTGTATCCATTTTTCAGTTTAGGGGCATCTGGGTTGTTCCTTGGTTCTGGCTATTACAAATAAAGCTGCTACAAACAAGGTTAGCAAATGTCCTTATTGTGTGCTTGAGCCTCATTTGGATATATGCCTAGGAGTGGTATGGCTGGATCCCAAGGAAGTGCTTTTTCCAGTTTTCTGATAAAGCTCCAGCTTGATTTCCAGAGAGGTTGTACAATTTACATTCTTACCAGCGGTGGCACAAGATTACGTTACCAACAGCAGTGAAGGAGGGTGCCCTTTCTCCACAACCTCTCCAGCATGTATTGTCACTTGCGTTTTTGATCTTTACCATTCTGATGGGTGTAAGATGAAATCTCAGGGACATTTGATTTGCATATCTCTAATGGTTAATAATGTTGAGCATTTATTTCAGTGTTTCTCTGCCATCCGATATTCTTCTATCAAGAATTCTCTGTTTAGCTCTGTTCCCCATTTTTTAATTGGATTACTTGATTTGTTGCTTTTATACTTCTTTAGTTCTTCATATATACTTGATAATACCCCTCTGTCACATAGAGGGTTAGTGAAGTTTCTTTCCTGATCTTTAGGCATTGGTTTTGTTTTGATGACAGTGTCCTTTGTTTTACAGAAGGTTTTCAGTTTTATGAGGTTCTATTTAATGATTGTTGCTCTTAGAGCCTGTGCTGTTGGTGTTCTGCTCAGGAAATTGTCTCTTGTACCAATGAGTTCAAGTCTCTTCCCCACTTTTTCTTCCAACCGATTTAATGTGTCTGTGTTTATGTTGAGGTCTTTGATCTACTTGGACTTTAGTTTTGTACACAGTGATAAGTATGGATCTATTTGCATTTTTCTACATGTAGACCTCCATTTAGAGCAGCAACATTTGTTAAAGATGCTATCATTTTTCCATTGTATGGTTTTGGCATCTTTGTAAAAAATCAGGTGTCCGTAGTGAGTGGGTTTATTTCTGTTTCTTCTATTTGGTTACATTGAACGACCATTCTGTTTCTATGCCAGTATCATGCAGTTTTAATTACTTTTGTCATATACTACACCTTGATTTCAGGGATTGAGATACCTCCAGAAGATATTTTATTGTAAAGCATTTTTATAGCAATTCTGGGTTTCTTATTTTTCTATATGAAGTTGAGAATTTTTCTTTCAAGATCTGCAAAGAATTGTGTGGTAATTTGATGGGAATTGCATTGAATCTGTAGATTTCTTTTGGTAAGATGGCAATTTTTATTATGTTAATCCAGCAAGACATTAGCATGGGAGATCTGTCCATCCTCTGATATTTTCTTTTAATTCCTTCTTCAGAGACTTGAAATTTTTACATACAAGTCTTTGACTTGCTTTGTTTGGGTCACACCAAGTTATATTATGTCTTTGACCGAATATAAGAACACATTAAATATATCATACACTATGACCAAGTAGTCTTCATCCCAGGTATGCAGACGTGGTTCAATATACAAAAAACCATCAATGTGATCCATCATATTAACAAACCGAAAGTGAAAAAAAAAGACCTAAAAATCTTTTAGATGCTGGAAGAGCATTTGACAAACATTGATCCCTGTTTAAAATATTGGAGATATGAGGGATACAAGGCACGCATTTAAACATAGTAAAGGCAATATACAGCAAGCCTATGCCCAACATTAAACTAAACTGAGAGAAACTTAAAGAAATGCCACTGAAATCGGAAACAAGGCAAGGCTGTGTACTCTCTCCATATCTCTTCAACATAGTTCTGGAAATCCTTGCTATTATAATAAAAAATTTGAACAAGATAGAGTGAATAGAAATCTGAAAGGAAGAAGTCAAATTATCACTATTTGCAAATTTTATGATAGTATATCTGGTGAACCTAAAAATTCTATTAGGGAAATTCTACAGCTAATAAATACCTTCAGCAAAGTGGATACAAAATTAACTCTTCAACGGCCAAAAGGACTGAGAAAGAAATTATGGAATCAAAAGATATTATATTATCTAAAAAGACCATGACTCCTAAACCTTCCCATATATTTCCTCACCGGGGTCTCCAAGTGGAATAGAAGAGTTTCAAGGGGATAATGAAATTCAAGTCACCAGGAAGTGGAAGATGATAAAGGGACTTCTAAGCTAAAATAACATATTTATCATGATAGTTTGTCATTCAATTCAATCATTAAATTCTCAGTAACTTCCAAAAACTAAAAAACAGGACTGTCAATCTCCTTTGGGGGAAATGTGGTATATTTCCAAAACTGTGTATTATTTAGCCAAGAAAATTTCATCATGATATTTTCTGCAAATGGATGAAATGAGGAAAAATCATCCTGGGTCAAGTAACTAAAATGCAGAAAGACAAATATGGTATGTATTCATTTATTAGGAGGTCTGCTAATAGTGGGGGATATAGTTCCAATATGCCCTATATATTGTGACCAAACAAGTGTATCATTAGGGAGTTTGGGTGGCAGTTAATTGAGTTATTGGTCCAGGGCATCCTACAGAAATTTTAAAGCAACTCAGTCTGTTTTTATTAAAACATGTTGCTCTCTGCCCTCAACTATTAGATCAGTGCCTTGTTTTTGGATCGAAAGATATGCTATCTTCTGCATCAAATGGGATTGCATACAGGGACCCACAGTCCAATATTATGCAAAGAGAGAGACCTTAAAACACCCAGGTCTAAATAGAGATTCCCAGTGAAATTCTCCCACTCCTCAGACCTCTGGGAAGCCTGCAGGAGAGGAGGCAGGAAGACTGTCCTAAGTAGAGGGAATTAAGGATACAAGGAGTACAATGCCCTGAGAACCAGGCCACAAAGGAAGATGATGAGGTTTGATGAGACCTGATAAGCTAGAGTAAGTTAGAGGAGGAGGAGGAGGATCTCCCCTGTTAGGGAGCTAGACAAAGGCATAGGGGTAGAAGAAGGAGTGTGGGTGGAACAGAAAGGAGAAGAGGGAGGGGGCAGCAGAGGGGATACAAAGCAAACAAATCATAATAAATAAATACATGAGAAAAATTGTTATCAAGGTGATGATCTATAGAGCTCTTCAGGACTGATGGCTTATCCTTGGGGGGTTGTTTCAGGTATGACAAGAATGAACTCAGTTTTCTTTAAAGGATTTGGCACTGAGACTCTGATCATGTTCCAATGATTATATGAAAAACACATACTTCAATTGATGTATTTTAAAGTAAATATTTTAGTGTGATACATGGATAGAAATTTGAACCTGGGAGCAATGAAAAAGGAATGTAATGTATATTTTATAAAATTCCCACATAATCAATAAAAATAATATGTTGACACTTTTACAATGACTTTTAACATGGGCAACATTAAAGTTTAATTTCCTACCTGACATTTTCACAGAGGCAAACAGGAGTAAAGGTGTGGGAACTGGATAAAGGGATGAGATAAAGGCTTGTTGAGTTTCACAAGAAAAATCATGTGTGCACAGTATCAGAGATACATCTCCATGGAATCCTCAAGATTCTTCCAGAGGCTAATTGGCTGAGAGTGAGAATAATGCCATGCAAAAGGTGAAAGAAAATAAATTTTCAGGAGCAGTTATTTAAAAGGTCCCAGAGGGAAGTCTGCTTGAGAGAAAAGCTGAATCAGGAAGAGTGTCCTAAGTAGAGGGAAATGAGGACAGAAGGAGAAAAATGCCCCAGGAATCAGGCCAAAGAGGAAGATGATGCAGCTAGCCTTGATGCTTCTGTCTGGACAGCTGAAAGCACACAACCCAGAGTTGACAGTTCCTGTGTGACTCTTGTTTAGCGAAAGTGTCACATATTTCTTTCAATTCATCACAAATAAAGTCACCTGTCCTTGTCCTGTGAGTTACCAATTATCACAGACTCCATTATTATTTAATAAACACAGAGATGTGTCCCCAGTCAGTGAATTACTTACTGTGAAAATATTTCCTGACCAAACCACTCTTTGAACAAAAAGTGTTTAATTAGGACCTTACTTATATTTTTACAGAGACAGTCCATGATGTCACGTCATCAAGCAGTCATCAAGCAGTCATCTTGTTGTAGTCCTTCAGCAGAACTGAGAGCTTTTCATCATGAACCACAAGCAGCAGCCTGTGAGAGGGAGACTGAGACAGACAGAAAGCAAAAGTGATAGAGTGACATATTCAGAAATAGTGAGATTGAGACATACAAAAATCAAGTCATGAAGTGAGACAATGAGAGACAGAGACTCCATTCTGTCTGGTCACTTTTATTGGCATACCAACCTCACATCACACCCTCTTATCATATAAATCCCTTATGAATTAAATTATCTAACAAGCACGTACCTCCTAACCCTTCCCAGACTTTTCCTCACTGGTGACTAAACAGGTAAATAGATGAGCTTCAAGGGGACATTGGAATTCAAATCAACAAGAATTGGAAGAAGATGGAGAGACTTCTAGAATAAAAGAACATACTTACCCTGATAGTTTGTCATACAATACAATGATTAAAGTCCCAGCAACTTCAAAGGACTAAAGAACACGACTGACAATCTACTTGAGGGAAAATGTAGAATATTTCCATAATGTAGTTTTATTCAGCTAAGAAAATCACATCATGTTATTTTCAGGCAAATGGATGGAACCAGGAAAAATCAACTTGGCTGAAGTAACAAAAATGCAGAAAGACAAATATGGTATGTATTCTCATATTAGGAAGTCTCCTAATAGTGGGGAATGCAGTTCCATTAGGCCATCTATTGTGACCAAACCAGTCTTCCACTAAGGGGACTGGATATCAGTTACTTGAGTTATTGTGCCAAGGAATCCTATGGAAAATTTCAAGCAAACCAGGCTGCTGTTATTAAAATATATTGCTCTCTTCCATCAACTGATACCAGTGGCATGTTCTTGGATTCACAGAGATGCTTCTGTCTCTATAACATTGTATTGCAAATAGAGACTCACAGTCCAATATTATGCAGAGCCTTAAAACAGCAGGTATAAATGCAATTGACCTGTGAAATTTTCCCTGCTCTCAGTTCTCTGCAAAGCCTGCCAGAGAGGAGGCAGAAAGAATATCCTAAGTAGAGTGAATTGAGGACAGAAGGAGACCAATGCCCTTTGAATCATGCTGAAGAGGAAGATGATGCAGCCAGCTTGGATGAAACCTGAGAATCTAGGATCAGATAGAAGGGGGCTAGAGAAAGGTCCTAGTGGTAGAAGAAGGAGGGTTGGTGGGACAGGAAAGAGAAGAGGAAGGGAACAGCAGAGGGGACAAAATGTGAACAAGTTGTAATCAGTAAACATATAAGAAAAACTGTTATCAAGGTGATAAAGTACAGAGCTCTTCAGGAGTAATGGCTTTTTCTTGGGTGTGGTTTGAGGGTGTGATAAGGTTGAACTCAGATTTCTTTAAGGGACTTGGCACTGAGACTCTGATCATGGTCCAATGAGTAAATTGAAAAACACATACTTCATTTGTTGTATTTTAAAGAAAAAAAAATTGTACTGTGACACATGAGAAGGAATTTGAACCTAGGAGCAATGGAAAAGTAGTATATTATTTGAAATTCCCACAGAAGCAATAAAATAATATGCTCACAACATTTATAATGACTTTTAACATGGAGAAAAGATTCCACTAAAAAAGGGCTGAATTTGAGATTGTAAGGCATTCTTTCCAGGAACTCATTACGTAGCAGAGAATCCTAGTCATGAACTAATGGTTACCCAGCTCTCTCAAACCACACGAGCTCCAGTGGCACCTTGGATCAAGCAGTCTTGACTCTAACACTTTGTTTAGAGGTTTTGTCTGGAGGACTACAGCAGGCAGCACAGCTGCTTTTGTGTCTTAGGAATATAACAGAGACACAGTTCTCTGCCCTGAAGGCCCAGTTATAACTTTAAACCCCTGGATTATGAGATTGCTCACTGACTACAAAGTAGAACAGTGATGATAATCCATCCAGGTCAACCAAGGCAACCATAGTCATGGAGGTTTGGCAACAATAGTGTGGAACATCACCAGCTGTCAAAGAGTTTATTGCCCTTTAGTTACCCTTTTATATACATCAATCTTTCTCTGATTCAGCTATCATCAAAGGAATTTTCTGGTTTGCTTCTCTTTTCCTGCTCTAAAAGATTCAATATCCCAGGGAACTCTAGAAACTGCCAGCCTATTATATCAATAAGAATGTCAAGGTACAGTTATTGAGGATGCGATTAACTGCTCAGTTCAAAGTCACAGCTCAGGAAATTCCAGATCCAAGGCCACAGTAGGAGACCTGCTTCTCATCTGGAACATTCCCCTTAATCCCACATTACTTTGAAACTTACCTAGCAAGGCCATAACACCTAACCCTTCCCAAACATTTCCTCACTGGGGACGAAACAAGTAAATAGATGAGTTTCAAGGGAACATGGAATTCAAATCACCATGAATTGGAAGAAGATAGAGGGACTTCTAGACTAAAAGAACATAATTATCCTGATAGTTTGTCACTCAACACAGTGAATAAAGTCCTAGGAACTTCTAAGGACTAAAGAACAAGACTGACAATCTCCTTTGTGGAAAATGTGGAATATTTCCATAATGGACAATTATTAAGCTAAGAAAATGACATCATGATGTTTTCAGAGAAATGGAGGGAACCACGAAATTTCATCCTGGTTGATGTGACTAAATGCAGAAAGACAAAAATGGTATTTATTCACTATTAGGAGGTCTCCTAATAGTAGGGGATAAAGTTCCAATAGGCCATCTATTGGAACCAAGCCAGTCCTCCACTAGGGTGATTGGCTGGAAGTTAATTGACTTGTGGGGAAGGGCATCCTATGGAAATTTTAAAGCAATCCAGGATGTTGTTATTAAAATATGCTGCTCTCTGTCCTCAGTGCTATGTTCTTGCACCAAAAAGATGCTTCCTTATGCAATAAATGCGATTGCATAGAGATCCAGAGTCTGATAATACGCAGAGAGAGACCTTAAATCACCCAGCTCTAAATGGTATTTCTGTACGAAATTCTCCATCCACTCAGAGCTCTGGAAAGCCTGCAGGAGAGGATGGAGTAAGTAGAGGGAATTGAGGACACAAGGAGAACAATACCCCAAGAATCAGGCCACAGAGGCAGATGATGCAGCCAGTCTTGAGGAGTCCTGCAAAACTAGGGTCAAATAGAAGGAGAATGAGGGCCTCCCATATCAGGGAAGTAGAGAAAGGCATAGGTGTGGAAGAAGGAGGGTATTTGGTAATGGAAGGAGAAGAGGAGGGGGCAGCAGAGGGGACATAAAATGAATAAATCATAATGCATAAATACATACAAAAACTGTGATCAAGGTGACAAGTATAGAATTCTTCAGGACTGAGAGTTTCTTCTTGGGGGTGTTTCCAGGGTGTGACAAGGATGAAGTAAGTTTTCTTTAAGATATGTGGCCTGAGACTCAGATCATGTTCCAATGAGAGTATGAGCAACACATACTTGAATTTTTTTTTAAAGAAAAAAAATAGTATGGTACATGGGTAGGAATTTGAACTTGGGAGAAATGGAAAAAGACTGTAATGTATATTATATGAAATTCCCATATACGCAATAAAAATAATACGTTTACAACTTTTACAATGAATTTTAACATGCAGAAAAGATTACACTAAAGGAGGGCAGAGTTTGAATTTGTAAGGCAAGCTTTCCAGAACTCATTAGATAGCAGAGAATCCTAGTCTTGTACTAGTGGTTACCCAGCTACCTCAGACCACATGAGCTCAAGTGGCACCTCTGAATTAGCCATCCTGGCACTAACACTACATTTAGAGTTTTTGTCTGGAGGACCACAGCAGTAAAAAAAAAAAAAAAAAAAAAAAAAAAAAAAAAAAAAAAAAAAAAAAAAAAAAAGCAGCTCATTTGTAGTAGGCCTTTTCTCTGTCCTGAAGGCCCAGTTTAAAATTTAAACCCAAGAACCAGAATTCATTCCTCAAGGACCACTGATTAGGACACAGCTACTGATCCAGGCAAGTCATCCCAGGCAACTCTGCTCATAGAGAGTTGCCAAAACTAGTGTGGAACAGAAAAAGCTGTCAAATAGTTTATTGCCAATCAGTTCTCTTTTTATATTCACTCTTTCTGTGTTTCACTCATACCAGTCCCAGGAATTACCTGCTTTCCTTCTCTTTTCACTGTTCTTAAAGACTCAATACCCCAGGGAACCCTAGACCATGACAGCCTATTATATCAATAAGAATGTGAATGTACATTCAGTGAATATGCAATTAACTGCTCAGTTCAAAGACACAACTTAGAAAATTTCAGATTTAAGACCACAGTAGGAGACCACCTTGTCTTTAGGTACATTACTGTTAATCCCACATCACTTTGAAGCTTCCCTACTTAAGAAGCTGTACAATTAAATGAACATGAAATTTTCATTTCCTACATGACATTGTCACAGAGGTAAACATGATTAAATATTTGTTATCTAGGTAAAGGGATGATATAAAGGCTTGTTGGGTTTCATAAAAAAATATGTTTGCACAGAATCAGAGATACTGGACATTTTGGGAAATTTGTTTTCTTATCGCCATGGAAACCTCAAGGCCTCTCAGGTGCTGAATGGCTGATAGGCAGAATAATGTTTGGAAACAGGTGAAAGCCAGTAAGAGTTTCAGGAACTAGTTATTAAAGGGGCCAACTGGACAGCCTACATGCCTCAATCTGGGCAGTTGAAAACACAAAATCCAGAGATCACAGTTCCTGTGTCCATGACTGTTAGTTCAGGAGAAGTGTCACTAGGGAAACTAGAGAAAGGGCATAGATTTAGAAGAAGGAGTCTGATTGGGATGGGAAGGAGAAGAGGGAGGAGGGAGCAGCAAAGGTGATTCATAGTGAACAAATCATAATGAATAAGTACACAGGAAAAACTGTATCTAGGTGATGAAGGATAGACCTCTTCATGACTGATGACTTCTTCTTGGACAAGGTTGCAGTGTGCAGCAAGGATGAACTCAGTTTTCTTTAAGGCATTTGGACTAAGACTCTGATCATGTTCCAATGAGTATATTAACAACACATACTTGAATTGGTGTATTTAAAAAAATTAGTGTGACACATGGTTATGATTTAGAACCTGGGAGCAATGGAAAAGGAGTGTTTTGTATATTATATGATATTCACACATAATCAATAAAAATAATAAGTTGACAACTTATACAATGACTGTGAAAATGGAACATAGGTTTCTCTGAACAAGCAGTCCTGGCACTAACACTACGTTTAAACGGTTTGTCTGGAGCACTACTGAAGGAAACAGAGCTGCTCTGTGTACTAATCATATAGAATGGACCTTTTTTTTTTTTTTTACCTGAAGGTCTAGGTATAACTGTAATCCCCAAGACCAGCAGGGTTCCTCACTGACCACTGAGTAGAACATAGCTTTCTTGAGAGTAAGACTGAGCAGCACTAAATACCTCAATCTGAGCAGCTGATAGCACACAACCCAGCGATGTCAGTTCCTGTCCAAGACTCTTTGTTAAGAAATAGTGTCACATATTTCTTTCAAGAGGTCATTAATAAAATTGACTGGTATGAGAGCAAACCGTAATTATGACATCACAATGGTCTTATGATGTCACAATGCTCTGATGATATCACAATGATTTTTTGATATCACAATGCTATTATGGCATCATATGGAATGCCATCACAACAGAATGATAACATCACAATAATAATATAACATAACAATGCATTTATGACATCACAATGCTATCATGCCATCACATTATTTTTATCATATCACAATCATATTATGACATCAGAATGCTATTACAACATTGCTGTGGTAATATATCACAATGAAATTTTTACTTCAAAGTGGCATATATGACCTCAATATACTACTATATCATCCCAATGTTTTTATGACATCACAATGATATCATGATATCACGATGGTATTATGACATCACAGTAGTATGACCTCACAATGCTATGATGACTTACCAATGTTGTCATGATATATCAAAGGTATATAACATCCCAATGTTATAACATCACAATGCCATTATGACATCACTTTGCTATAATGACATCACAATGCTATTATATCTTCAAAATGATATAACTTTGCAATGGTGCCATGACATCACAATAGTTTAATGGCTTCACAATCGTATTTTGTAGGTGATGGTTAATATTTACTATTGGTTTATCTTTTATTAATGCTTGCTGTTAATCCTAAACAGCTGTATAACCAATTCATCACACAGAGACTGGGTTTATTTAGTTAAATAAGAACACAATGCTGGTCAATAGTTACTCCCTCCTAAAACTTCAAGCCCTCATAGTTACATAACATTTAGATTTTTCCCAGTATACTTGCTTTTTTTGCAGTCATACTCTCCAGGCTGTTCCAAGATCTCCCCTCCAGTTCTGCTCTCCAAGCCCTGCTCCCTTATCTACTCTCCTCCCACTCATTTCCTGTACTCGGTCTTTTCCTTCACTCAACATTGTGACAGTTGCTATATTCTGGTCTGTTTACACAAAGTTGAGGCAGAATGCTTAGAATAAGTATCACAATGCAATATCCGGATTGAAACCAGAGACTGGAGGGTAGAAATCAGCTTCAGCAAAGTCACATGTGAGCCATCCTTGCACTTCATGCTACCCAGAGAGTTTGGGGAGTTAGAGCTCTGCCGCTTCTGGTGCACAGCCAGGAAAATACAAGGAAGGGAGCTAGGCTAACCTTAGAAAGACACATGAATGAACAAGAGTAAGGTGTATATATTTCAAAAGAACATTATACAAACAAAGTTATGAGAAATCACATGCTATGATGACATCACAATCCAATCAGGTTATGACCACAATATGCTATTATAACATCACATGGATATTATGACATCAAAATCCTACTATGACATCACAATGTTATTATTCATTCACAGTGCTATTATGACTTCAAAGTGGCATTATGAGATCACGCTGTTATTCTGACATCTCAATGGTATTATGTCATCACAATGTTGTTATGACATCTCAGTGATATTATAACATCCCAGTGGTATTATGCATAACAATCATGTCATGATATCCCAATGGTATCATGACATCACCATTCTATTATTACTTTGTATTGTCATTATGACATCACATAAATATTATGTGGAATTTTGAAATCACCATTTCATTATGATCTCAAAATGCTATTATATCACAATGGCATTTTGACATCACACTGAGAGTATGACATCACAAATGTATTATGACATCCAAATGGCTATTCTGATATGATTGTGGCATCTCATCACAATGGAACTTTGACATCACAATGGCATTATGACCTAAAAAATAGTATTATGACATCGTGTTGCTCATATGACATCATAATGAAATTATACTAATATGATATAATACTGCTATTATGACATCACAATAATATAATGACATCACGATGGTATGACATCACAAAGATATTTTTATTTCACAATGGTTTCACAATGCTCATATATCATTACAATGGTATTATTTCACAGTGCTATTATGACATCACAACGGTATTTTGACTTCACAATGTTATTTTTATATCATAATTCTATGATGACATCACAATTCTATGATGACATCACAATAGTATGACATCGAAATGCTATTACAACAGTTATCCATAACTCTTTGTGATGTTAGAACATCATCTTCAGCCTTCTGGCTCAGAGTATTTGGCAGACATATATGTGAAGTAGGTGCTATTTAGGACTTGTTTGTTTACTATGACTTGGAAATGTCAGGCAAAGGTATGACATCTCAATGCTGTGATGACATTCCAATGTTATGATATCACAAGTCTATTATGACCTAACAATTGTATGACACCTCAATGCTCTTATGACATGATTATGGTATGACATCAAAATGGAATTTTGACATCACAATGCTATAAAAACATCACAATATTATTACTATGAGATAGTTTCATGACATCACAAGGGAATTATGAAATCACAATATTATTATGACACAACAATCTATTATGCCATCACAAAGTGTGATATCTCAAAGTTATTAAAATATCACAATGGAATTATGACATCACAAAAGTATCATGATATCACTGTGCTATTATGACATTACAATGCAATAATGGAATCACAAACCTCTATGCTATTATGATATCCCAATGGTATTATGAAATACAATGGTATTCTGACTTCACAGTGGTATTATGAGGTCACATAATAATATTGTCACAACATCTCAGTACTACCATTTAATTACAGTGGTATTATGACATCACAATTAAATTATGATGACACAATGCTATAATGACATCACAATGCTATTATGATTTCACAACCAGGTGATTTCACAATGGTATTAACAGATTACAATGCTATGATGACATCACAATACTATTATTTCATCACAATGCTTTGATTATATCACAGTGCTATTATGACATCAAAATGGTATTAAAACACAACAATACTATGATGATATCACACTGCTCTCAGGACATCACAATGGTGTTATGACACACCAATGGTATTATAACATCACAATGCTATTATGACTTCACAATGGTATGACATGTCAATTCTACTATGCCATCACAATGATAAGCTATCACATGGTGTTATGCCATCACAATATTATATCATAATGGCTTTATGATATCAAAATGCTATTATTATATCCAAAAGCTGTTATGACATCACATTTCTATTATGATATCACAATGCTTTTATGACATCACAATGGTATTATGACATCACAATGCTATGTTGACATGATGGTATTATGACTTCAAAATTGTATTATGACATCACCATGCTATTAATACAGTGGTATTACAACAAGATGGTGTTATGATATCACAACAGAATTTTGACATTAAAATGTTATTATGACTTTACAACGGTATTACTTCACACTGCTATGATGACATCACAATGGTATTAAGATATCACAATGTTCTGAGGCCATCACAATATATTTATGCTATCACAATGTCATTCTGACATCAAAATTCATCATTATATCCTGCTGCGGACTGGCCCAGTCAGGTGCACTGTGGGAAAATCAGGGGTTCAGATATCAGGAAGGCACAGGTAGGTGAAATGACAGAGACCATATCAGGTAGTTGGTGTGGATCTACTGCAATTGACTGAAGGCAAGCTAGCACTTATATAATGATTACATAAAGAAGCACCTGAAGTTGACATATTTCCCGGAGCTTTCAAACTTTTTACCAACAATACAAAGTTTACATTTTAACTGAAAGAGTAACCTGGTAGAAGCAGTTTCTATAAAAATGTTGGCCTAACAGACTCTTAAGCAGAGGAAACATAGAACTAGTGGTATTTGCGCAGTTTATTGCTAGTAATTAGTGAGTGGAAGGCCAGGGGCTGTCATTGCCCTCTGAACCAAGTTGGCTAAAGATTTATAACCCCCCCTAGAGTTAAGCACTGAGGGGAATTCCTCCTGTTTGTCTTGCTAAGAATTTACACTCTTTCCTTAGAGATAAGATGCTTGTCTGTAAAACTTATAGTATAATACAAAACTCTATGACCTTCTATGTTTGCATATCTTCTTTTTGCCTCATCATAAACATCTGTGTTAGGTAATGGTTTTGTAGTAGTTTTACTGCAGTGGGAATATCCAGAGCATTTTTCCTAACAGATCCTGATTAAATATTATCTTTAGAAAGCCCTAAAACTCTTGTCCCTTTATTACCTACACTGTTTTTCCACAAGCAATTCCTGTTGCTGAATCTGATTTATTAGCTCTCCTAAAATTTTATTTTCCTTCTACTCTTATTTGCTAAAGCTTTTAGTAATCTGTTTCCTTGGAGAGTTGATTTTACTGTTCCAAGAATCATAGAGAAACAGCAAAAAAATCTCATCAATCCAATTCTGTGAATAAGTAAGCTTGGGACTTTCAGAATATGTCTTTTGGCTTAGATGGCCATGTTAGGGTTCTTGCTGGGGACCTCCAAGAAGCTGAATCCTGTAGAAAACATGTCTTCCATATGGTAGCACAATCTATTGATATGCTACACTGATGACACTAGAGAGGGGGTAGCAATATCCCCATGTTATTCTGACATCTAAATGCTATTACTACATGATTGTTTTATGACACCACAAAGGAAATTTGACAATGGCAATGCTATTATGATGTCACAATGTTCTTATGACATCACAATGTTATTATGACCTCCAAATATTATTATGACATCACAATCATGTTATGACATCACAATGCTATTATGGTTTCACAATGCTACTATGCTATCTCAATGCTATTATGACTTCATAATGATATGAAATCAAAGTGCTATTACAACATCACAAAAGTATTATGACATCATAATACTATTATGATATCAAAATGTTATGACATCCCAGCGGTTTTAAATTTCAGTATGTTATATGACATCACAATGCTATTATGATATCACATTTTTACTATGACATCACAATGCTTGATGAAATCACAGTGCTCTTAAGACATGATTGTTTTATGATATCACAATGGAATTATGATATTACGATGCTATTATGATTTCACAAAGACATGACCTTCCAATGATATTAAGACTTCTCAATTCTATTATGACATTACAATGCTCTTATGACATCACAATGCTACTATTATATCTCAATATTGTTATGACATTATAGGATAAGAAATCACAATACTATTTTGACATCACAATTCTACAATGACATTACAATATTATGACATCCCTATGGTATTATGATTTCACAACGTGATTATGACATCACATTGCTATTATGATTTCACAATGGTATTTTGACATGATGATGTTATGACACCACAATGGAATTTTAAAATCAAAAAGCTATTATGACTTTACAACAGTATGACTACACAATGATATCAGGACATCCAATGCTATGATGACATCACACTGCTATTATGACATCACAACAAAATCAGGGCTTCAAAATTCATCATGACATTCCAATGCTATTATGATATCACAATGGTTAGGTGTTGATTTGCTAAGAGAGAATGATGTCATGAAACAGGGGAAAGATGGTAAGAGTTTTAGGAGCCAGTTATTTTGAGAGCCAAGTGGACAGCCTGCTTGAGAGAAAGGCTGAGCAGCCCTACATACCTCAATCTGGGCAGTTGAAAGCAACCAAGAGATGACAATTCTTGTGTCCAAGACTCTTAGTTCAGGAAAAGTGTCACATATTTCTTTCAAGTGGTCATTAGTAAAGTCCTGTGTCTTTGACATGTGACTTTTATATTATCACAGAACTCAATATTTTTAAATGCACAGATATGTCCTCAGTCAATGAATTACTTCCTGAGAAAAATGCTTCCTGACCAAGGCAAATTTTTGAACAAAAAGTGTTTAAATTGGACCTTACTTATATTTTTAGAGTCCATACTGGATGTCACATCAGCAAGCAGATAATTTGTTGTAGTCCTTCCAGAGTACTAAGAGTCTTACATACTGAACCACAAGCAACACGCAGAGAGATGGAGATTGAGTGTGACAGAGAGAAAGATAAGAGAGAGAAAGATCTAGATAGAGACTTAGAAAAACAAAGACTGAGAGACAGAGACTCAGTCTGTTTGGTCACATTCATTGGCATATCAACCTCAAAGCACACCCTCCTACAATGTAATTCCAATAGGAATTATCTTATCTAAGAAGACCATACCTCCTAACCCTTCCAAGACATTTTCTCACTGGGGATTCAACATGTAAATACATGAGCTTCAAGGGGAAATTTCAATTAAAATCACAAGGAAGTTTAAGAAGGTGGAGAGACTTCTAGGCTAACAGAATATAGTTATCATGATAGTTTGTCTTTCAATACAATGATTATATTCCCAGCAACTTCCAAGTTCTAAAGAACAGGACTGAAAATCTCCTTTGTGGAAAATGTGGAATATTTCCATAAAGGAATATTATTCAGCTAAGAAAAGACATCATGATATTCTCAGTGAAATACATGGAACCAGGAAAAATCATCCTGGGTAAAGTAACTAAAATAAATAAAGACATATATGGTATGTATTCAGTTATTAGGAGGCCTCTTAATTAGTGGGAGATAAAGTTCCAATAGGCCATCTAATTGTGACCAAACCAGTCTTATGCTAGGGGGATTTGATGGTTGAATTGAGTTGTTGAGTTAGGGCATCATATGGTAATTTTCAGATTACTCAGCCAGTTTTTATTAAAATAAGCTACTCTCTGCCTTCAACTGATTGATCATTGCCATTTTCTTGGATCCACAGAGATTCTTCCTTCTGCATTAAATGGGATTGCATACAGAGACATACAGTCCGATATTATGAACAGAGAGACCTTTAAATACCCAGCTGTAAATATTTTTCCAATGAAATTATCCCTCCCCTCACCACTATGGGAAGCCTGTAGGAGAGTAGGCAAGGAGAGTGTTATAAGAAGGAGGAATTGAGGACACAAGGAGAACAATGTCCTGAGAATCAGGCCTCAGAGGAATATGATGCAGCTATCCTTGATGAGACCTGGTAAGCTAGGTTCAGATAGAAGGACAAGGCAGACCTCCCCTGAAAGAATCAGACTAACTTTGTAAACTATGTTTCTTTTAATTGACTTATAACTTATATTTTCAACTTTTAAGCTCCTGTTAATTAAAGCCTCTTAGTTCTTCCCCAGAGAGCTGAGGAATGTAAAAGTTCCTGACATTAGCCATCTACAAGAACAGAGATAAGGAAGAGAATAAGCAGAGCTCTCCACCAAGTGGAGGAAAAATCACTGGCCTGGACCTGTGTGAAAAACTTTGTTTGGAAACTGGGCCAAATGGCCCCAATCCTTTTCCTGAATAGATCCTGACCTTTGAACAAAGCCTGCAGCCTCCAATCCTCAGAACAACATGGGTGAGTTAATCATTCTCCCACCATTAACTGCAGCTATATCTCATATGGCAGGAAATTCCATACTGATTTGAAGATCAGATATTTACAACAGGGCTGACCAGAACCAACCAATTATTTTAAAAGTTAAATACCTCATATTACCATGAATTGCCAAGACTGAAACCTCTGAAAATTCCTGCCCTTTGTATTTTAAAAACCCAAGGCCTTTTTCTCCCAGTGCCACTCCTTGCTGACTAGCAGGGGTGACCCCATTGTGCAATGGTCAAAATAAAACTCTTGTGATTTTGCATCCATGATTAGTCTCTTGAGTTCTCTTCACACCTTCTGGAAAATTAGGCTCATGCTGGGCCTAACACCCCTATCTGAGAACTAGAGATAGGTCATAGGTTTCACAAGGAAAAGTTACCTGTGGCACACTATCAGAGGTCCTGGACGTTAAGGAAAGTTTCTTTACTCATCTCCCTAGAAACCTCAAGATTCTCTCAGGTGCTGATTGGTGGAGACCAAGAATGATGTAATACAAGAGGTGAAAGCCAATGAAAGTTACAACCCTACATGCTTCAATATGTGCAGCTGAAAGCACATAATCCAGAGATGTCAGTTCCTATGTCCAAGAGTCTTAGGTCAGGAAAAGTGTCATATATTTCTTTCAAGTGTTCATTAATAAAGTCACATGTCCTTGACCTGTGAGTTTCACATTATGACAGATTCCATTATTAATTATTATATGCTCACATATATCCTTGGTCAGTGAACTACTTACAGACCTTGATTAAGGCACATCTCTTAACAAAAGGTGTTTAATTGGGACCTTGTGTTCTGCCCAGTTCACAAACCCCAAAAGACCAGGAATAAACAGACTCAGCTGTAAATACATGAGGTTTTTATATTACAAATTACCAGCTGTCGCTTGGGCACACCGCCCCCCCACTGCCGAGGCAGTGGTAGCGGAGTGAGCACTGCCCAGGTTAGTTGGGTGGCTTAAAGATTCTTGTCCATCCCAGCATGCCCAAGGCAGGGGCAATTCCTGCCTGGTAAGCATCTATTGGTCAAAGAACTATATTTTGAATTGATTGGCTTTAGGAAGGTCCCCAGACCATAATGACATGGTGTGCCTCCCTAGAGGGATGGGCCAGTTTCCTAGCAACTGTATCTCTAGTGGGTGGGGAAAGAATGCAGTAAGGTGGTCCTTCCCCTCAGGGCATGACTAGACTTCTCCAACCACCTAATTCAGGCTTTAATTAATAATAGCTGTATTTTTTAATCTTTTCGTCTCCCATTTTCCCCTTTCCCACAATTATTTGAAGACCCAATCTTGGGTCTTCCTGATATGATTTACCTTTTTACAATGGGATCTGAGTACCATTATGTATATTGTTTTTAAGCATTTTCTTTATGAAAGCCATTAAGTAATTGAAAATACAAGTCCCAAAGATAAAAATCAAAATGAGTAGGGGGTCCATTCAGGGTGGATATAGGTGTAGTAAGTCACAAAGTAATATGATCCTTTTTCTCTATTGTCTCTATAGACTTTTAGCCCCGTTGTTGCAATATTAGTTTCCATTTCAGCTAAGCAGATGCCCAAGATAATAGCTAATGTCAAGGAGCCCCTTTTGACTTAGCATTTCAGTCTGCTAGGTGGGATTTGGGGCAGGAAATCCATTTTCTGGAGATTCTTCAGTTTCAACAATTGGACAGTTGGTATCAGGGGCTAGCGAGGCTGAAATGCCAGTCAAAGGCTGGGCAATGGTGCTGTCCCAAGTATCTGGTTAGTTGATCCACCCAAAGAGGCAGGGAGCAATCATGTCAGTTTCCAGGAAGTCCAGTTTTCAGCTTGTAGTCCATAGCTGATCCCGGAACAGAGTCAAACATGTGAAAATATGCTGAGACAAATTCAGACTGGAGACAGAATTTAAAATGTGTCTATTAAATGGGAAATACCAGGGAAAACCTCATCTGTGATCTTTTGAGCTATGCCAGATCCAGGCCACATCCTGAAACTCATACAATTTTTTTGGCATACAAAAGGAAATATATATTTAAAAAAACACTCAGAAAAGTAACATATCAGCAAATCGCAAATCGAATATAACGACATTTTGAGAGTAACAGGTAAAACTGAATCCCACTGAATGAGTAGCAGTTAGCTGTTTGTTTTATAACTTTTATAAACAACTTAAGTGTGTCCAAAGTAACATTTCTTCTCTGGGCATAGGTGTTGGTAATCAGCCATGAATGGAGCTTGACCATTTTTCATACATTCACCATCCACTTTTAGCATCTGTATGTTCTCACTGGAAATTTATGCAGAAATGCATTCCTGGCTTTAGTGCTAAACCTTGGATACTTGGATGTTTCTTTATAAAGTAACTAGAAGGAATAGGTTTCAGATATTCCTGTGTCAAAGTCTACCCCAGAAATGGCAGATATTAAATACTATAATAAAGGCTATGGCTTTGGGTCAGATATATATACACATTAAACAGATGTTTTTAATGTGATGAGAAGAACCTTTCAGTCTATCTCCAGAAGACAACCAAAGGAAGGTAAAATCTCAAGTTGGTGACTGAATAAATAAGCAGTCAGTGCTCCATCAACTTATCAGAACTCTATTGATCAATGCGAAAACTCTGAACTTCTGGAAGTTTTGTAACATAAGCACAACAATAGCAAAGAGGAGAGAGAAATCTAAAGTATCTTCAATTTTTAATATGCTTTAAAATATTTTTATATCATTATAAGTTATATTTATGTGCCTTAAATCATTTATTTAAGACTCTCTAATATTTTTTTGCATTATTAACCCTGAAACATTTTCCCAAACCAAATAACAACATTCTCTAGATTTTTAAAACCTAAACTCCTATATCCTCTGACCCTACATAAGCTTCATATTTTTTATCTATTTTTATATTTTAAGACAGAGGCAACTAACATGAATTCGGTGAGCAAGGCAAACCTGCTTTTTTTTTTTTTTTTTTTTTCTAAATAAGAGATCTAGTAACAAAAAGTTTTAACTAGCTAATGAACTGATCAATGAGTTAACAGTGTATTTAATTGTCTGTTCTTTAGCTGCAAAGCTATGATTAGCTTAGCATAGCTGTCAAGGTGATCAGAGACCTGAGAAGGGGAAAGTATAAGATAAATAAATATACCATTCCATGTGCCAATCAAAATGACAGAGATGACTAGTTAGCCCATCACCTAGGCAGTGTCTCTGGCTCCTGTGCTCTCACAGCATCATGAGCAGAGGTGGTCCAGCCAGGCACAGATGAGAGACTGCTTCTGTAGAAAGAGGAACATGAGAGATTGATCACACCTTACCTCTCATTATGTGAAACTATAGCTATCCAGGTGTCCACGGCTTTGTCCACAGTTTAGACTGGTCCCTAGTAATGGACCAGTTGAGGCAGTATTGCCAAATGGTTACCATACCACAATCTGGAGTCACCATCATCTGTGATGCCCAAATGCCCAAATTGGAGACCTTGGGGGAGATACTGCCAGGAATTTGGCACTCTGTCAAAATAAGCTTACACATGTTAAAATGCTTATTCATCAGATCTCTGACAAGCTTCTGCTCTAAACTGTGTCCTATAAAATAGAATGCTATATTCTCTAATTTTGGTATATTTCTAAGAGGCATGTTTTAGAGCTATATTTTAAGTAGCCTAGGTTTAACCTTAAGAAAACTTAAACAAAGAGACTAGGTCAGGCTCAACTGCAGTATTTAGCATAACTTTAAATTTGCTCTTTCTAAACTATAATTAACACAAATCTTTTAATCAGAGGCAGTTCATAGAGAGACTAGCACATCTTGCTGCTCCTACCACTTGCATTAAAATTGAATAGTAAAAGGCTTTGCATTTAGCTCTAATTTGAGGCTTGAACATAAATGATAGACCCATAAGGTTCACAGCAAACCTACAGCTCTATCCTCTCTATCCCTGAACCATCATGGTGGCTAGCAATATTTTAGCACAGGCTGCGACTGACAATACCAAACATAGCCAGTAGGTGCTGCTGATGATATCCACAATCCCCCACAACAAAAAGTTCTAACATAGTGATCAAATAAGTTTTAGAACCAACTGCATAATAGAACAGTACAGAACAATTTTAAACTATACAAACTATTCCGGCCAGAACAAAACTATCAGCCAAAATTCTTCCCCCCTTAAAAGAGCATAAAAAACATTTTGCAATGAAGACCACCAGCCTTTTAAATGAATTATAACATATTTTTAAATACAGTTCTTTCTCAAATCATATTAACTCTCTGACTTTTTATACTACATTCACTAACATTCTGCAACATTCTATATACCTTCAGGTTCCTACCTTCATTCTTCTGGCTTAACCAGACATTCTTATTTTAGACAAGCTATTTTTTAAAGTATCTCTTGTTCTCTCCCTTGTTTTTTGGACAACATAAAAACTCTCATCAAAATCTTTTTCATCCTGACATGATCCTGCTGGAGCCCAGTGTCCACAATTTGCTTTTTATAGGCACATCAAAAACAAGTTACATTAATACAAAAAGAAGTTCTGAAACTGCCAATTTTTTTTTCCCCAAAATTACTTCCCTGTAGCAGATATGGTAGTCCAAGATCACATAAAAAAACTCTAAGGAATTTAGAACAGGTTTTAAGGAACTTGGTGAAACTTCCTCTTTTTTCTGTGGCAAGGTGAAGTCCAGGGTGGTAACATGTTTTTCCATAAATAAATCATTTGATGAAGCAAACAGCTCTCCACAGGATTCATTGAATACTGCAATTTTCTCAGTTAGTGCAAACCATATGTCTTAGTTTCATTTAGTAAAATAAATAAATACCAAAGTGTTTTGTTCTCCCCCAAAGGATCGAGAAACTTTCAAATTTTCTGTTAGTCTACCCAAGATCATTGCCATACCCAAATGCCTGATAAATTTCAAACTTTTTATAACCTTAAACATTTTCTAAAACCTATTTTTGCAATATCAAAATAAAGTACCCCATTTGTAGAAGAGAAGTAACAAAGCATAACCATAATTTTAAAAGTCAAAACCAGATTTTAAAGGCATAATTCACTAGTGAAAACAATCCAATCTTTATAGCCAATACCAATTTAAAAGAACCCATCCCTTTAATCTAGAAGGAAACATGTGACTACCAAGATGGCAGTCACAGGTCACATTACATTTTAAGAGGCTTATTTTAAGATGGCAGAGTCATACCACTTGGCAAACTATATTGTTGCCTTTAAACATGTGCGTTTATAAACCTTATAAAAACATAGGCACAAATATACATTTAAAACAAGTTTGAATTTAACCTTTAAATATACCAATCATTTTTTTTTATCGTATTAAGAATGACCTACAAAGCATAAGATTAGACAAAAAGAACATGATGGCCATACATACAAAAACATAGAAATACTGCACAGACATTGAGACAAAAGAAAACACTCACCAGCTGGCCAAATTTGTCAGGACCAAAATTGTTTCTTCTGAGGCAGGCCTAACATATTGATTCCTCCTGCTGCTACACCCAATTGGGTGCAGCAGGCATTGGTCCTGTTGCCCCAGGCAACACTGAGAGTGGGCTATTGCCCCAGGAGAAACCTAGTCGTGCTCACTTGGAGCAGGATGTCTGGGCCTATGAGAGCAGGCCTTCCAGAGCTTACAGTGTGGAGAAGTGACTATGCCCTACCTGGAGCCATGAGTACAAGGTCACAGTATTTGACAAATTGGACAAAGTCACTGTGCTCTGCCATGTTGGAAATGTGTTTGGCAAAGATCTAACAATTTCACTCCCAACAGACATACAAAAAAAAAAAAAAAAAAAAAGAAAACAACAACAAAGACTAGACAGATTACCCACTGAAATACTGATGAAGCCAGAGGCATCTCCCTGAACTTCAGCAGCTGTGACCACCAGTGCTTCCACATTGATCACACCTTGCTACCCAAATACTGACACCCCAAGTCCTGAGGAATTTTCAGAATAGTGTACAGAAAGTAGTGCACACACAGACAGTGCACAGAAACATTTAGACACTGACTGCCAGCATAAAAAAAAACCTCTGGGTCAGGTTCCTGGAATGTTGGCATCACGGAACGAGTCCCCAAAATGTTCTGCCCATTTCACGAACCCCAAAAGACCAGGAATAAACAGACTCTGCTGTAAATACATGAGGTTCTTTTTATTGTAAATTGCAAGCTGCAGCTTGGGACCACACCCCCCACTGCCGAAGCAGTGGGAGCTGAGCGAGCACTGCCCAGGTTAATTGGGTGATTTAAAGATTATGGTCTATCCCAGCATGCTCAAGGCAGGGGTAATTCCTGGCTGGTTAGCATCTATTGCTCAAAATGCTACATTTTGAATTGATTGGCTTTAGGAAGGTCCCCAGACCATAATGACCTACTGCACCTCTCTGGGGGGATGGGCCAATTTCCTAGCAATTATCTCTATTGGATGGGGAAAGAATGCAGTAATGTGGTCCTTCCCCTCAGGGCATGACTAGACTTCTCCACCCACCTAATTCAGGCTTTAATTAATAATAGCTGCTAAAAATTAATCTTTTGGTCTCTCACATGCTTATATTTTTAGACCATCCAAGATGTCACATTGGCAAGCAATCATCTTGGTGTAGTTCTTCAGCAGAAATGAGAGCTTTTCATACTGAATCACAAGTGGCAGACAGAGAGATGGAGACAGAGAGAGACAAAAAGAGAAAGAGATTCAGAAATACTAAGACCTACACCAAAAGAAACAATGACCTAGACCAAGAGACAGAGATTCCATTCCATTTGGTTTGTTCACTTTTATTAGCATATCCACCTCCAGGCACAGCATCCTATAATGTAACCTCAAAAGGATTATATGTTTTTAATATTTTTCATTTTAATTTTTATTAATTACACTTTATTCAATTTGTATCCTCCCATCAACCCCTCCATCCTCCCTTTTAAACCTACCATCCCTCCTTCTTGTCTACTCATGCCCTTCCTCATATCCACTGATAGGGGAGGTCTTCTACTCCTTCACTCCCATGCTACTCTATAAGATCTCATCAGGAGTGGCTGCATTGTCTTCCTCTGTGGCCTGATAAGGCTACTCCCACATCACAGTGTGGATTTCATCGAGTAGGCTAAACACTTCATGTCAGAGTCAGTCCCTGTTCCCATTACTATGAAACCACCTTGGACAGTGAACTGCCATGAGGTACATCTGTGCAGAAGATATAAGTTATCTCCATCCATGATACTTGGATGGAGTATGAGTCTCAGGAAAGATCCCTGTCTTCACATTTTTTGGGTCTGTTGCTCTTCTGTAGAGTTCCTATCTTCTCCAGATCATACTATTTCCAAATTCTTTCATTATATTCCATGCACTCTGCCTAAGAGTTTGCATAAATTTCAGCATCTACTTTGATAGTCTGCAGTGGTGAGACTTTCAGAGGTCTACTGTGGCAGATCCTAACATGTACCCTGTTTTCTTCTTCTTCTGATGTCCATACTCTTGCCCTTTCTGGATGGGAATTGAGCATTTTAGCCAAAGTCGTCCCTCTTGATTAATTTTTAGGTGTACAGATTTTACTAGGTTTGTCCTATATTATATCTCCATATGAATGAGTATATACGATGGGTGTCTGTCTCTTTCTGGGATAGCTCACTTCCAGTTCCCAACATTTACTAGAAACTTTCATAACTTCCTTGTTTTTTATTGCTGAATAATATTTCATTGTGTAGATGTTCTACAATTTCTATATCCATTCTTCAGTTGTGGGGCATCTGGGTGGTTTCCAGGTTCTGGCTTTTACAAATAAAGCTACTACAAACATGTTTGAGCAAATGTCATTATTGTGTACTTGAGAATCTTTTGGATATATGCCTATGAGTGAAATAGCTGGATTTAGAGGAAGCTTTATTCATAGTTGTCTGATAAAGTACCAGATTGATTTCCAGAGTGATTGTACAAGGTTACATTCCCACCAGCAGTGGTACAAGATTACATTCCCACCAGCAGTGGTACAAGATTACATTCCCAACAGCAGTGGAGAATGGTTCCCCCTCTTCACAACCTCTCCAGCATTTGTTCTCACTTGAGTTTTTGATATTGGTCATTCTGATGGGTGTAAGTGAAATCTCAGAATCATTTTGATTTGCAATTCTCTGATGGCTAATGATGATGAGTATTCCTTTCAGTGTTCATCTGGCATTTCATATTCCTCAATAGAGAATTCTGTTTAGATCTGTTCCCCATTGTTTAATTGGATTACTTGATTTGTTGTTTTTCACCTTCTTTAGTTCTTTATATATACTGGATATTAACCTTTTGTCACATAAAGGCTTGGTGAAGATTCCCAATCTGTTGGCATTGTTTTTGTTTTGATGACAGTGTCCTTTGCTTTACAGAAGCTTTTCAGTTTCATGAGGTCACATTTACTGATTTTTTTTATTAATATCTGTTTATTTATTTTTTAAATTTTATTTTTTCCTATCAGTTACATTTTATGAACTCTGTATCCCAGCCGTGTCCAGCTCCCTCATTCCCTCCCAGTCCCTCCCTCCCTCCCTCACCTCCACCGTGCCCATTTGCAAGTCCACTGATAGGAGGGGACCTCCTCCCCATTCATCTGATCCTGTTTTATCAAGTGTCTTCAGGACTGGCTGCAAAGCCCTCCTCTGTGGCCTAGCAGGACTGCTCCTCCCTTGGGGGGGGGGGAGGCCAAAGAGCCAGTCATTGAGTTCCTGTTAGAAATAGTCCTTGTTCCCCTCACTTTGGGAAACCAATTGGTTGCTGAGCTACCACAGGTTACATCTGAGTGGAGGTTCTAGGTTATATCCATACATGGTCCTTGGTTGAATGTCAGTCTCAGAAAAGACCCTGTGCCCAGATATATTTGGTCCTTGTGGAGCTCCTATCCTTTCCCCATCAGACTAACTCCCCTTCTTTCTTATGATTCCCTGTACTCTGCCAAAGGTTTGGTCATGAGTCTTTGCTTTGAAAACACTGCTAAGACTCTAACTGAGTCTCTCAGATGCTCTCAGTAGACTCAATGCACATCCAATCTGTCTTTCTAAACAAGGATTTATCATTTTACCCCATATCTGCTCTCTTGATTATCTTTTTTTTCTGTGTATAGATTTCATTATGTTTATCATTTCTTGTAGGTCTATATAAGTGAGTATATACCATGTTTGTCTTTCTCCTTCTGGGATATTTCACTTTTCTAGATCCCACCATTTGCCTGCAAAAATCATGATTTCCTCCTTTTTGATTGCTGAGTAGTATTCCATTGTGTAAAATTACCCCAACTGCTGTACCCATTCGTCCATTGCTGGACATCTGGGTTGTTTCCAGGTTCTGGCTATTACAAGTAAAGCTGCTATAAACATGGTTGAGCAAGTATCCCTTTTGTGTACTTGAGCAAACTTTGGGTATATACCTAGCAGTGGTATAGCTGGGTGTTGAGGAAGCAATATTCCTAATTGCCTTAGAAAGTTCCAGATAGATTTCCAGAGTGGCTGTACCAGTTTACATTCCCACCAGCAGTGGAGGAGTGTTCCCCTTTCTCTACAACCTCTCCAGCATGTGTTGTCACTTGAGTTTTTCATCTTGGCCATTCTGATGGGTGCAAGGTGATATCTCAGGGTCGTTTTGATTTGCATTTCCCTGATGGCTAATGAGATTGAGCATTTCTTTAAGTATTTCTCTGCCATTTGCTATTCCTCTGTCAAGAATTCTCTGTTTAGCTCTGTTCTATATTTTTTAAGTGGATTACTTGGTTTGTTGCTTTTCAGCTTCTTTAGTTCTTTGTATATACTGGATATTAGTCCTCTGTCCAATAAAGGGTTAGTGAAGATTCTTTCCCAATCTGTAGGCAGTCGTTTTGTTTTGATGACAGTGTCCTTTGCTTTACAGAAGCTTTTCAGTTTCATGAGGTCCCATTTATTGATTGTTGCTCTTAGAGCCTGTGCTATTGGTGTTCTGTTCAGGAAATTGTCTCCTGTACCAATGAGGTCTAGGCTGTTCCCCACTTTTTCTTCTAACAGATTTAGAGTATCTAGTTTTATGCTGAGGTCTTTGATCCACTTGGACTTTAGTTTTGTGCAGGGTGATAAATATAGATCTATTTTCATTTTTCTGCATGTGGACATCCAGTCGGACAAGCACCATTTGTTGAAGATGCTGTCTTTTTTAAATTGAATGGTTTTGGCTTCTTTGTCAAAAATCGAGTATTCATAGGTGTGTGGGTTTATTTCTGGGTCTTCTATTTGGTTCCATTGATCCTCCTTTATTTTTTTATGCCAATATCATGCATTTTTTTTTTTTTTTTTTTTTTTTTACTGTTACTCTGTAGTAAAACATGAGATCAGGGATGGAGATGCCTCCAGAGGTTCTGTTGTTATACATCATTGTTTTGGAGATTCTGGGTTTTTTATTTCTCCATATGAAGCTGAGAATCTTTTTTCAAAGTCTGTAAAGAATTGAGTTGGAATTTTGGAATTTTAATGGGAATTGCATTGAATCTGTAGATTGCTTTTGGCAGATTGGCAATTTTCACAATGCTAATCCTACCAATCCATGAGCAAGAGAGATCTTCCCATCTTCTGAGATCTTCTTCTATTTCTTTCTTCAGAGACTTGAAGTTTTTCTAAAACAGGTCTTTTACTTGCTTGGTTAGTGTCACCTCAAGGTACTTTATGTTATTAGTTGGCTATTATGAACTGTGTTGTTTGCCTAATTTCTTTCTCGGCACTTTTGTCTTTGGTATACAGGAGGGCTTCTGATTTTTTTTTTCTTGAGTTGATTTTGTATCCTGCCAGTTTGCTGAAGGTGTTTATCAGCTGAAGGAGTTCTCTGGTTGAATTTTTGGGATTGCTCATATATACTATCATATCATCTTTGAATGGTGACACTTTGAACTCTTCCTTTCTGATTTGTATCCCCTTGATCTCCTCTAGTTGTCTTTTTGCTCTGGCTAGGACTTCAAGTACTATGTTGAAGAGATATGGAGACAATGGGCAGCCCTGTCTTGTCCCTGATTTCAGTGGGATTGATTTCAGTTTCTCTCCATTGAGTTTGATGTTGCCTATAGGCTTCCTGTATATTGCCTTTACTATGTTTAGATATGTGCCTGCATCCCTGATCTCTCCAAGATTTTAAACATGAATGGGTGTTGGATTTTGTCAAATGCTTTTTCAGCATCTAAGGAGATGATCATGTGGTTTTTCTCCTTCAGTTTGTTTATGTGGTGGATTACATTGATGGATTTCCATATGTTGAACCATCCTTGCATTCCTGGGATGAAGCCTAATTGGTCATGGTGGATGTTATGGTTGATGTGTTCTTGGATTCGTTTTGCAAGTATTTTATTGAGTATTTTTGCATCAATATTCATAAGAGAGATAGGTCTGAAGTTCTCTTTTTTTGTTGGGTCTTTGTGTGGTTTAGGTATGAGGGTGACTGTTGCTTCATAGAATGAGTTCGGTAATGTACCTCTGTTTCTATTTTGTGGAATAGTTTGAGGAGAATTGGTGTTAGCACTTCTTTGAAGGTCTGGTAGAATTCCGTGCTGAACCATCTGGCTCAGGGCTTTTTTTGGAGGGGAGTCTGTGAATGACTGCTTCAATTTCCTTGGGGGATATAGGGCTATTCAGTCTTTCTACCTGGTCTTGTCTTTATGATGAAAGATGGAATCTATCAAGAAAATTGTGCATTTCATTTAGGTTTACAAATTTTGTTGCATATAGCCTTTTGTTGTATGAGCTAATGATTGTTTGAATTTACTCAGTGTCTGTAGTTATGTCACCCTTTTCATCTCTGATTTTGTTGATTTGGATAGATTCTCTCTGCTTTTTAGTTAGTTTGGCTAAGGGTTTGTCTATCTTGTTGATTTTCTCAAAGAACCAGCTTTTGGTTTCATTGATTCTTGAATAGTTTTATTTGTTTCTAATTGATTGATCTCAACCCTGAGTTTGATTACTTTTAGCTGTCTGCTCCTCTTGGGTGTATCTGCTTCTTTTTTTTTTCTAGGGTTTTCAGTTGGGCCATTAAGTTTTTTGTATGTGATGTTACGAATTTCTTCTTGCAGGCATTTAGTGCTATAAACTTTCCCCTGAGCACTGCTTTCACTGTGTCCCATAAATTTGGGTGTGTTGTGCCTTCATTTTAATTGAATTCTAGAAAGTCTTTACTGTCTTTCTTTATTTCTTCCTTAACCCAGCTGTCATTGAGTAACAAGTTGTTCAGTTTCCATGTGCGTGAGGGCTTTTTGTTATTTCTGTTGTTGTTGAGGTCCAGCTTTAGTCCATGGTTGTCAGATAGAATACAAGGGACTGTTTCAATCTTTTTGTATCTGTTGAGGCTTCCTTTATGACAAACTATATGGTGTATTTTGGAGAAGGTTCCATGTGGTGCGGAAACGAAGGTAAAATCTTTTGTGTTTGGATGAAACGATCTGTAGACATCTATTAGGTCCATTTGATTTGGGGTCTCTGTAAGTGTTTTTATTTCCCTATATGTTTTCTGTCTAGTTGAGCTATCCCTTGGTGAGAGTGGAGTGTTGAAGACTCCCATTATTAAGGTATTAGGATCAATGTGTGATTTAAGCTTTAATATTGTTTCATTTATGAATGTCAGTGCTCTTGTATTTGGGGCATAGATATTCAAAATTGTTATGTCCTCTTGGTGGATTTTTCCTTTGATGAGAATACAGTGGCCCTCCTTATCTTTTTTGATTAACTTGGGTTGAAAGTCTATTTTATTAGATATTAGGATGGCGACTCCAGCTTGTTTTCTGGAACCATTTGCTTGAAAAACATTTTTTCAGCCCTTTACTCTGAGGTAGTGTTTATCTTTGCTGCATAGCTTTGTTTCTTGGATGCAACTGAATGTTGGATTCTTTTTCCGCAACCATTCTTTTAGTCTCTGTCTTTTTATTGGGGATTTGAGTCCGTTGATGTTGATAGAGACTAGTGACCAACAATTGTTACTTAATTTAGATGTGGTGTTGGTGGTGTCACTGAGTTTCATCGCTTGTATTCTTTTGGTTTTTTTTTGGGGGGGTTGTTGGTTTGTTTTTGTGTAGTTATCTATTTCCTCTGCTTCCTAGATGTAGTTGTTTCCTTTGGTTTGGAGTTTCCCTTCTAGCAACTTCTGTAGAGCTAGATTACTATGTAGATATTGTTTAAATTTGGTTTTGTCTTGTAATGTTTTGAATTGTCCAGCTATGTTGATTGAAAGTTTTGCTGGTTATAGTAGTCTGGGTTGGAATCTGTGGTCCCTTAAGGACTGTATGATTTCTATCCAGTCCCAGTCCCTTCTGTCTTTCATAGTTTCTTTTGAGAAGTCTGGTGTGATTCTGGATAGGTCTACCTTCATATGTTACTTGGCATTTTTCCCTTGCTGCTTTTAGAACTTTTTCTTTTTTTTTTTTTTTTTTTTTGTAGGTTCAGTGTTTTGACTATGATGTGACATGAAGAGTTTCTTTTCTGGTCTAGTCTACTTGGTTTTCTGTAGGCCTCTTGTATGTTTATGGCCATCTCCTTCTTTAAGTTGGGAAAGTTTTCTTCTATAATTTTTTTGAAAATATTTTCCTTGGTTGAATGTCAGTCTCAGAAAAGACCCTGTGCCCAGATATATTTTGTCCTTGTGTAGCTCCTTTCCTTTCCCCATCAGACTAACTCTCCTTTCTTATGATTCCCTGTACTCTGCCAAAGGTTTGGTCTTGAGTCTTTGCTTTGAAAACACTGCTAGTTAGAGTCTTTCAGATGTGCTCAGTAGACTCCAGTCATTCGTTCAATGCACATCCCATCTGTCTTTCTAAGCGAGGATTGATCATCTTACCCCATGTCTGCTCAATTGATTATCTTTTTTAGGTGTATAGATTTCATTATGTTTATCATATCTTATAGGTCTATATAAGTGAGTATATCCCATGTTTGTCTTTTTCCTTCTGGGATATTTCACTCAGAATGATCTTTTCTTGATCCCACCATTTGCCCGCAAAATTCCTGATTTCTTCCTTTTTGATTGCTGAGTAGTATTCCATTGTGTAAGAATACCACAATTGCTGAACCCATTCCTCCGTTGATGGACATCTGGGTTGTTTCCAGGTTCTGGCTATTGCATATAAAGCTGCTATAAACATGGTTGAGCAAGTATGCCTTTTGTGTACTTGAACAAACTTTGGGTATATAATCCTAGCAGTGGTATAGCTGGGTCTTGAGGAAGCACTATTCCTAATTGTCTTAGAAAGCGCCAGATAGCTTTCCAGAGTGGTTGTACCAGTTTATATTCCCACCAGCAGTGGAGGAGGGTTCCCCTTTTCGCCACAACCTCTCCAGCATGAGTTGTCACTTGAGTTTTTCATCTTGGCCATTCTGATGGGTATAAGGTGATATCTCAGGGTCATTTTGATTTGCATTTCCCTGATGGTTAATGAGGATGAGCATTTCTTTAAGTGTTTTTCTGCCATTCGATATTCCTCTGTCTAGAAATCTCTGTTTAGCTCTGTTCCTCATTTTTTAATTGGATTACTTGGTTTGCTGCTTTTCAGCTTCTTTAGTGCTTTGTATATACTGGACCATGTATGGATATAACCTAGAACCTCCACTCAGACGTAGCCTGTGGTAGCTCAGTAACCAATTGGTTTCCCAAAGTGAGGGGATCAAGCACTATTTTCAACAGGAACTCAATGACTGGCTCTTTGGTCTCCCCACCCCTGATGGGAGGAGCAGTCCTGTTAGGCCACAGAGGAGGGCTTTGCAGACAGTCCTGAAGATACCTGATAAAACAGGATTAGATGAATGGGGAGGAGGTCCCCCCCAACAGTGGACTTGGAAAGGGGCACAGTGGAGATGAGGAGGGAGGGAGGGACTGGGAGGGAGTGAGGGATTTGGACACGGCTGGGATACAGAGTTAATAAAATATAACTGATAGAAAAAATAAAAAATTAAAAAAAATAAAAATAAATAAAAAATAGAAAATATTTTCCTGACCTTTGAACCTGATTTCTTCTTTTTCTTCTACTCCTATTATTCTTAGGTTTTTGTCTTTTCATGGAGTACTTGATTTCTTGGATGTTTTGTGTTTGGAACTTTTCTGATTTTATTTTTTCTTTGAGAGACATGTCAATTTCTGCAGCTGTATCTTCGGCTCCTGAGATTCTTTCTTCCATCTCTTGTATTCTGTTGGTGATGCTTACCTTTGTAGTTACTGACCTTTCTCTATGTTCTACAGCTCTTGGTTTTTCTCTATTTGAGTTTTCTTTATTGATTTAATTCTGTTTTCATGTCTTGCACCATTTTCTTCATCTGTTTGAATGTGGAGTCCTGCTTTTCTTTTTTTTTTTTTCTTTTTTTTTATTTTATTTTATTTTATTTTTATCAGTTACATTTTATTAACTCTGTATCCCAGCCGTGTCCCAATCCCTCATTGCCTCCCAGTCCCTCCCTCCTTCCCTCCCTCCCTCCCTCATCTCCACCGTGCCCCTTTCCAAGTCCACTGATAGGGGGGACCTCCTCCCCATTCATCTGATCCTGTTTTATCAGGTATCTTCAGGACTGTCTGCAAAGCCCTCCTCTGTGGCCTAACAGGACTGCTCCTCCCTTCGGGGGTGGGGAGACCAAAGAGCCAGTCATTGAGTTCCTGTTAGAAATAGTCCCTGTTCCCCTCACTTTGGGAAACCAATTGGTTACTGAGCTACCACAGGTTACATCTGAGTGGAGGTTCTAGGTTATATCCATACATGGTCCTTGGTTGAATGTCAGTCTCAGAAAAGACCCTGTGCCCAGATATATTTGGTCCTTGTGGAGCTCCTATCCTTTCCCCATCAGACAAACTCCCCTTCTTTCTTATGATTCCCTGTACTCTGCCAAAGGTTTGGTCATGAGTCTTTGCTTTGAAAACACTGCTAGTTAGAGTCTTTCAGATGCGCTCAGTAGACTCCTGTCATACGTTCAATGCACATCCCATCTGTCTTTCTAAATGAGGATTGATCATCTTACCCCATGTCTGTTCAATTGATTATCTTTTTTAGGTGTATAGATTTCATTATGTTTATCATATCTTATTGGTCTATATAAGTGAGTATATCCCATGTTTGTCTTTATCCTTCTGGGATATTTCACTCAGAATGATCTTTTCTAGATCCCACCATTTGCCTGCAAATTTCATGATTTCCTCCTTTTTGATTGCTGAGTAGTATTCCATTGTATAAAAATACCACAATTTCTGTACCCATTCCACCGTTGATGGACATCTGGGTTGTTTCCAGGTTCTGGCTATTACAAATAGAGCTGCTATAAACATGGTTGAGCAAGTGTCCTTTTTGTGTACTTGAACAAACTTTGGGTATATACCTAGCAGTGGTATAGCTGGGTCTGGAGGAAGCACTATTCCTATTTGTCTTAGAAAGCGCCAGATAGCTTTCCAGAGTGGTTGTACCAGTTTACATTCCCACCAGCAGTGGAGCAGGGTTCCCCTTTCTCCACAACCTCTCCAGCATGTGTTATCGCTTGAGTTTTTCATCTTGGCCATTCTGATGGGTGTAAGGTGATATCTCAGGGTCGTTTTGATTTGCATTTCCCTGATGGCTAATGAGGATGAGCATTTCTTTAAGTGTTTTTCTGCCATTCGATATTCCTCTGTTGAGAATTCTCTGTTTAGCTCTGTTCCCCATTTTTTAATTGGATTACTTGGTTTGCTGCTTTTAAGCTTCTTTAGTTCTTTGTATATACTGGATATTAGTCCTCTGTCAGATAAAGGGTTAGTGAAGATTCTTTCCCAATCTGTAGGCAGTCGTTTTGTTTTGATGACGGTATCCTTTGCTTTACAGAAACTTTTCAGTTTCATGAGGTCCCATTTATTGATTGTTGCTCTTAGAGCCTGTGCTGTTGGTGTTCTGTTCAGGAAGTTGTCTCCTGTGCCAATGAGTTCTAGGCTGTTCCCCACTTTTTTTTCCAATTGATTTAGGGTATCTGGTTTTATGTTGAGGTCCTTGATCCACTTTGACTTTAGTTTTGTGCAGGGTGATAAATATGGATCTATTTTCATTTTTCTGCATGTAGACATCCAGTTGGTCCAGCACCATTTGTTGAAGATGCTGTCTTTTTTCCATTGAATGGAATTGGCTTCTTTGTCGAATATCGAGTATTCATAGGTGTGTGGATTTATTTCTGGGTCTTCTATGCGGTTCCATTGATCCTCCTTTCTGTTTCTATGCCAGTACCATGCAGTTTTTATTACTGTTGCCCTGTAGTACAGCTTGAGATCAGGAATGGAGATACCTCCAGATGATCTGTTGTTGTACAGGATCGTTTTGGAGATTCTGGGTTTTTTGTTTCTCCATATGAAGCTGAGAATCTTTTTTTCAAGGTCTGTAAAGAATTGAGTTGGTATTTTGATGGGAATTGCATTGAATCTGTAGATTGCTTTTGGCAGGATGGCCATTTTCACAATGTTAATCCTACCAATCCATGAGCACGGTAGATCGTTCCATCTGCTGATATCTTCTTCGATTTCTTTCTTTAGAGACTTGAAGTTTTTCTCAAACAGGTCTTTCACTTGCTTGGTTAGGGTCACACCAAGGTACTTTATGTTATTAGTGGCTATTGTGAAGGGTGTTGCTTCCCTAATTTCTTTCTCAGCCTTTTTGTCTTTGGTATATAGGAGGGCTTCTGATTTTTTTGAGTTGATTTTGTATCCTGCCACTTTGCTGAAGGTGTTTATCAGCTGAAGGAGTTCTCTGGTTGAATTTTTGGGGTCGCTCATGTATACTATCATATCATCTGCAAATAGTGACACTTTGACCTCTTCCTTTCCGATTTGTATCCCCTTGATCTCCTTTAGTTGTCTTATTGCTCTGGCTAGGACTTCAAGTACTAAGTTGAAGAGATATGGGGACAATGGACAGCCTTGTCTTGTCCCTGATTTCAGTGGGATTGATTTAAGTTTCTCTCCATTGAGTTTGATGTTAGCTATAGGCTTGCTATATATTGCCTTTACTATGTTTAGGTATGTGCCTTGTATCCCTGTTCTCTCCAAGACTTTAAACATGAATGGGTGTTGGACTTTGTCAAATGCTTTTTCGGCATCTAAGGAGATGATCATGTGGTTTTTCTCCTTCAGTTTGTTTATGTAGTGGATTACATTGATGGATTTCCATATGTTAAACCACCCTTGCATGCCTGGGATGAAGCCTACTTGGTCATGGTGGATGATATCTTTGATGTGTTCTTGGATTCGGTTTGCAAGTATTTTATTGAGTATTTTTGCATCAATGTTCATAAGAGAGATAGGCCTAAAGTTCTCTTTTTTTGTTGGGTCTTTGTGTGGTTTAGGTATTAAGGTGACTGTGGCTTCATAGAATGAGTTTGGTAGTGTTCCTTCTGTTTCTATTTTGTGGAATAGCTTGAGGAGAATTGGAGTTAGCACTTCTTTGAAGGTCTTGTAGAATTCTGCGCTGAAGCCATCCGGTCCAGGGCTTTTTTTGGAGGGGAGACCGTTATTGACTGCTTCGATTTCCTTGGGAGATATAGGGCTATTCAGTCTTTCTACCTGATCTTGACTTAGTTTTGGTAGATGGAATCTTTCAAGAAAATTGTCCATTTCATTTAGATTCTCAAATTTTGTGGCATATAGGCTTTTGTAGTATGACCTAATAATTGTTTGGATTTCCTCAATGTCTGTGGTTATGTCCCCATTTTCATTTCTGATTTTGCTGATCTGGATAGTTTCTCTCTGCTTTTTAGTTAGTTTGGCTAAGGGTTTGTCTATCTTTTTGATTTTCTCAAAGAACCAGCTTTTTGTTTCATTGATTCTTTGGATAGTTTTATTTGTTTCTAGTTGATTGATTTCAGCCCTTAGTTTGATTATTTCCAGCCGTCTGCTCCTCTTGGGTGTATCTGCTTCTTTTTTTTCTAGGTTTTTCAGTTGGGCCATTAAGTTGTTTGTATGTGATGTTACGAATTTCTTCTTGGAGGCACTTAGTGCTATAAATTTTCCTCTGAGCACTGCTTTCAATGTGTCCCATAAATTTGGGTATGTTGTGCCTTCATTTTCATTGAATTCTAGGAAGTCTTTAATTTCTTTCTTTATTTCTTCCTTAACCCAGCTGTCATTGAGTAGTAAGTTGTTCAGTTTCCATGTGCGTGTCGGCTTTTTGTTGTTTCTGTTGTTGTTGATGTCTAACTTTAGTCCATGGTGGTCAGATAGTATACAAGGGATTATTTCAATCCTTTTGTATCTGTTGAGGCTTGCTTTGTGGGCCACTATATGGTCTATTTTAGAAAAGGTTCCATGCGGTGCTGAAAAGAAGGTGTACTCTTTTGAGTTTGGGTGAAATGATCTGTAGACGTCTATTAGGTCCATTTGATTTAGGGATTCTGTGAGTGCTTTTATTTCCCTATTTGGTGTCTGTCTAGTTGATCTGTCCCTTGGTGAGAGTGGAGTGTTGAAGTCTCCCACTATTAAGGTATTAGGATCAATGTATGATTTAAGCTTTAATAATGTTTCATTTACGAATGTCGGTGCTCTTGTATTTGGGGCATAGATATTCAAGATTGTGATGTCCTCTTGGTGGATTTTTCCTTTGATGAGAATATAGTGGCCCTCCTTATCTTTTTTTATTAACTTGGGTTGAAAGTCTATTTTATTAGATATTAGGATGGCTACTCCAGCTTGTTTTCTGGAACCATTTGCTTGAAAAACAGTTTTCCAGCCCTTTACTCTGAGGTAGTGTTTGTCTTTGTTGCATAGGTGTGTTTCTTGGATGCAACAGAATGTTGGATCCTGTTTCCTTAACCATTCTGTTAGCCTGTGTCTTTTTATTGGTGAGTTGAGTCCATTGATATTGATAGATAATAGTGACCAATGCATGTTAGTTCCTTTTGTAATGGAGTCGATGAACTAACCCTGTTTCATTGCTTGTTTTCTTTTCATTTTTGTTGGGACATTATCTATATGCCCTGTTTTCTTGGGTGAATTTGTTTTCATTGGATTGGAGTTTTCTTTCTAGTATCTTCTGTAGGGATGGTTTGCTGTGTAGATATTGTATAAATTTAGTTTTGTCATGGAATATTTTGTTTTCTCCATCTATGTTGATTGAAAGCTTTGCAGGGTATAGTAGTCTGGGTTGACATTTGTGATCTCTTAGAGTCTCCATGATACTTGCCCAGGCCCTTCTGGCTTTCATAGTTTCTGATGAGAAGTCCGGTGTGATTCTGATAGGTCTACTTTCATATGTTACTTGGCCTTTTTCCCTTGCTGCTTTTAATATCCTTTCTTTGTTCTGTAGATTTAGTGTTTTGACTATGATGTGACGTGATGTGTTTCTTTTCTGGTCTAGTCTATTTGGAGTTCTGTAGGCCTCTTGTATATTTATGGACATCTCTTTCTTTAAGTTGGGAAAATTTTCTTCTATGATTTTCTTGAAAATATTTTCTGGACCTTGGAGTCTGGAGTCTTCTTTTTCGTGAATTCCTATTATTCTTAGATTTTGTCTTTTCATAGCATCCTTGATTTCTTGGATATTTTGTGATTGGAACTTTTCTGATTTTACTTTTTCTTTGAGAGAAGTATCCATTTCTGCAAGTGTGTCTTCAGCTCCAGAGATTCTCTCTTCCATCTCTTGTATTCTGTTGGTGATGCTTACTTTTGTGGTTCCTGATCTTTTCTCCAAGTTCTCCAGCTCAAGAGTTTTCTCATTTTGTGTTTTCTTTATTGATTCTAATTCTGTTTTCATGCCTTGCATCATTTCTTTCATGTGTTTGAATTTGGATTCCTGTCTCTCTACGATGGCCTCTACTTCTTTTTTCATTTCCTTCTTATATGCCACTAATTTTTCCTCTACTTGTGTATCTATTTGTTTGGCTATGTTTGCCTGTGTTTCTTTAAGGATATTGTCTATTTCTTCTTTCTTTGCCTCCAATTGACTGGCCATCTCTTTGAAAGACTTGTTCATTTCCTCCTTATGAGCCTCAAATAATTGGGCAAGCATGGCTTTAAAATCATTTTCCTGTGCTTCTGCTGAATTGGTGTATCCATGGATTTTGGGGTTTGCTGGTGAAGTCATGATGTCCTGATTTATGTTGGAAGTGTTCTTTCGCCTACCTCTGGCCATTGGCTTATCTGAAACCTTCCCTGTTTGTTTTTGGATTCTGCAGATCAGACTGGTGCTGTCTCTCTCTGGTGTCTGGAGAGTTCTTCAGGAAGCTGAGCACTCTAAGCGTGTGCTGAGGACTAGCTGTACCTGTGGGAGGAAAGTACGCAGGCGCAAACGGGGCAAATGCAAGCGTGTGTGTGCGCACGTGCGCGAGCGTGTGTGTCTGTGTGTGCAAGTGTGCGTGGATGAGTTTCTCGAGGGACAGAGTGATGGCTAATGTTGAACCCTTGAGTGTGTGGGAGGGGCTCTGCACTGTATATGTCGCAGGCGCTAATGCTGATCGCAGCGCAAGTTCTGGCATTAACTGTCTTAGCTCCTCAATCAGGTCCACAGGGCAGGAACTTCAATGTCCCTAGTGCCCCTCTGTTTCCCAAAGTGGGTATGTGGGTGGGAGGGGGGTTCGATGCCTGGCTTCTGATTTAGAAGGACCCAGGATCTGGGGAACTGCAGATTCTCAAGGGTGCACTCACTTACAGGCAGGTCTCTTGGTTGAGATCGTGGTATCCGGGGCTCTCTGCTCTCTGGTTAGGCCCTGCTTCTTTGATGTGTTCCGCCAGTTCTGTGCTGCTGTCACTGCCAGGTTCTGAGGTCTTGCTGCAGCTGGAGATTTCAGGGTGGTCACTTCAGCAGGGATGGGGTAACCAGGCTCTCTGTTCTCTGGTTTGGCCCTGGTTAGTCTTAAACTGGAGGGCTGTGGTGCCCCGCCAGTTCAGTACTGCTCCGCTGCCACGTCCCGCTGTAACTGGAGACTGGCTTGCTAGTCCCAATGCTTTCTGGGAAGTCCTGGGATCTCTTCGTTGTGCTCTCCAAGCTTGGGAGGCCCAGTGCCTGGTGTGTCCAGGTTGTATGACGTTTCTGCCTGGTTTTGGTGAGTATATAGCGTATTCTCTGTCACTGTGGCATTGGGCGGGCCGTACCGTCAGTGATGGCGATCCTGCGGAGCTAGTATGGTGTCTAGCAGATTCGCGCCCTGGGAGGATGGTGTAGTGGCTGCGCGAATCTGGGACTCCGGGGCACGTACTGCTGGCTTTTGTCTGCCGCTAAAGTGCTTGGGGCTCTGTCTCAGCGGTTGTATACCCCAGGCAGTTAGGTCTGCGCTGAGAAAGATGAGTCTGCTGTGCCTCTGTGCCGAGGAGGAAGGAGGTCTGGGGGAAGGGAGTGCAGCAAGAACAAAGGATCTTTTCTCTCCTTCCCCAAGCAAGTCTCCGGGTGACTGGAGGCCAAAGTTTTCACCTCCTGCGATGTTCTCTGGTGTTCAGAAAGCCTCGCTGTGGTTTTCCTGGGTTGGGGGTCCTTCCATTCTCCAACTCAGAAGATCAGGTATCCCACCGCTCAGAAACTGTGTGTGCTAGTCGCCATCTTGGCTCCGCCCCTCCTGGAGTCCTGCTTTTCAATGGCAGCTTCTATTATTTTGTCTGTTTCCTCTCTATGTATCACTAATTGTGCCTTTACTTTTTTGGGTATAATTGCCTGTATTTCTATGAGAGCTTTATTTATTTCTTCTTTATTTGCCTTCATTTGTGTGGACATTTCTTTGAGAGCTTTGTGTGTTTCTTCTTTGTTTGCCTCAATTTTCTTGGTCATTTCTTTGAGAGCATGATTTGTTTCCGCTTGGTAGTCTTCATTTCTTTGGCTATTTCTCTAAGGGCTTTGTTCATTTCATCTTTATGGGCCTCTAATAGCTGGAGAAACATAGTTTTGAGGTCGTTTCTTGTATATCTAGTGAACTGAAGGGTCCATTGTTTTGTGGGGTTGCTGGTGAGGTCATTATGACTTGATTTTTGTTGGGAGTTTTCTTATGTCTGCCTCTAGCCATCTGGTTATTTATAATCCTCACTGTTTGTTCCTCGAGATTATAGTTTGGGCTATGATTGTCTCTTTCTGTTTTGTGGACTGTTTTTTCAGGAAGATGATAGAGGTTCACTGGTTTAGGAGTGTGCACTGTAGTTTCAGTTTTGTCTAAGTAAGAAATGTGATGCTGGCTATATTCGCGTGTGCTTTAACAGATGCAGTGTGCATGCTTGGATTCTCTGACTATTGCTGTGGCCTGCAGGCAACTATTACACAGTTCTGTCTAAGACCCAGGGATTATTTGCCTGGATTACACTGGTGGACCCGCAAGGCAGAGGCTTCAACATTGGGGTCGCTATCCCAAGAATCCCTATGATGTCCACACTAGGGATGTAGGTGGCAGGGATCTTGTCTGGTTGCTTCTGTGGAGAGGCCCTGGGTCTGGGGCAAACTTTCCCTAGAAGGCTCACTCACTCTCTTGCAGGACCAATTGGAATGCACAGGGGTTCCCCTTGCTCTCTACTCTCTGATTTGGTCCTGCTGTGGAAAATGGACGGGTAGGCTAACAGTCAGCTCTGTGGCACCTTGGCCGCAGGACTCGGTATCCACCTTTCCTGTGTGTTGCCTCTCTGTCCTTTCCCTCTGCCAGGAGGGGTTATGTTGACTGGTCCCAGGGTGGCATCGGAAAGAGTTAGGTTGAGTGTTCTCAATCCCAGATCCCACGCCCAGATCTCTCTGCCAGAAGCAGCCTGACGGTAGAACCTATGTTTGCTGATCCTGAGAGAGTACCGGGTAGGGTTGAGTGTCCTCAGATCCAGAGCCTGGGTTTCTTTGCTAGGAGCCTCTTGGCAGGCTTTCTCTCTGCCCTTCACCTCTGACCTTCCCCTCCGCTATGGCAAGCTTATGGAGGTGCTCTTAGGGGAGTGCCAGAAGGGGTTGGGGCTTCTCAGTCCGATCCTGAGTTTCAGTTTCTCTGCCAAGGTTGGGGAGCGGGGGTGCGCCTGTGATAGAACTTGCTGCTAGACCTTATTGTGCTGGACACAGGAGAATCTCAGGATGTGTAGAATGACCACAGTCCCAGATCCCAAGCTGAAATTTGGTTGCTAGGAGCAGCTGGCAGCACTGGAGTTCTGGCACTGTGAAGCTGCTGTGTGCCTCTTTATCCTTCTGCTCACCCGCGGCAGGGTTTTGGCAGTGTTTGGAGGAGTGCCTGAAAGGATTGGGTTTTCTTAGCCCCAATCTAGGGTTGGGGTACAGACAATATGATCTGTGGCAGATCTGTTGGACACCTCCTGCCTCCTCCCAAGAGTGAGTAGAGATTGAGCTGAGTGTGCAGCTGCTCTCTGCACATGTGGTGGGAGCTCAGTTGTGATGGCAGCAGGTACCCGCGTTCAGCGAGACCTTCCAGGGAAAGACTGGGTGACCTGTGATCAGTCTTGTAACTTTCCTTCCCCGTGGGTTTTTTTTGCTACTGGGGCTCCCAGTCTCTGGCACCCTTGTGCCCACCAATCAGCCTGAAAAAGTGATCTGGACATATAAACTTGTGGCACCAGCCCAGAGACCCAAAGCCCACATTACCAGGGTTCTGTTCCAGGTTCTGGCTGTGCGGCCCGAGAGTGGACCGGACCAATTCCCATGCCATGGGAGCCTCCCCTTACCTGGGAAATGATAGCTGTTGTTTGAGGGCCCAGAGTTCAGTCTCCTGGTCACTGCATGGAGTGTGATGTCCTGCTTCTCAGACACAATGTTCTCCTGGTGCCACCATCTTGCCCCCCTCCCACATTTACTGATTTTTGTTCTTAGATCCTGTGCTGTTGGTGTTCTGTTCAGGAAGTTGTCTCCTGTGCCAAAAAGTTCAAGGCTCTTCGCCAATTTTTCTTCTAACTGATTTAATGTGTCTGGTTTTATGTTGAGGCCTTTGATCTACTTGGACTTTAGTTTTTTTTGCAGGATGATAAGTATGGATCTATTTGCATGTTTCTACATTTAGACATCCAGTTAGACCAGCATCATTTGTTGAAGATACTATATTTTTTTTCAATTATATGCTTTTGACATCTTTGTAAAAAATCAGCTGTCCATAGTGTGTGGTTATTCTCTTCGGTTCTACTGATCCACAATTCTGTTTTTATGCCCATCCCAGGAAGTTTTTATTACTGTTGCTGTATAGTACAGCTTGAGATCAGGGATGGAAATACCTCCAGAAGATATTTAATTGTAGAGGATTGTTTTGGAAATTCTGGGTTTTTTGTTTTTCCTTATAAAATTGAGAATCTTTCTTTCAAGGTCTGTAAAGAATTGTGTTGGTAATTTGATGGGGACTGCATTGAATCTATGGATTGCTTTTGGTAAGATGGCTATTTTTACTATGTTAAACCTGCCAAGCCAGGAGCATGGAAGATCTTTTCAACTTCTTATATCAGTGTCTAAGTCTTTTCTACATTCTTTAAATTTTCTTCATACAAGTCTCTTTATGTCTTTTACCAAATACAGGAACACATCAAAGATATCATCCACTATGACAAAGCAGGCTTCATCCCAGGTATGCAGGGGTGGTACAATATATGGAAAGCCCATCAGTGTTATCCATCTTAACAAACTGAAATAAAAATAGCACATGACAATCTCCTTAGATCCTGAAAAAGCATTTGTGAAAATCTAACATCCATTAATGTTTAACATATTGTAGAAATCAGAGATACAAGGCACATATCTAAATATAGTAAAGGGAATATACAGCAAGACTATAGCCAACATCCAACTAAACTGAGAGATAGTTTAAGCAATGCCATTGAGGCTGCCCACTCTCTCCATACCCAACATCTCTGGAATTCCTTGCTAGAGAAAAAGATAATTGAAGCAGATCAAGGCAATAGAAATTTGAAATGAACAAGTCAAAGCATCACTATTTGCAGATTATATGATAATGTACCAGACTGAATACCAAAATTTTACCAGGGAATTTTATACCTAATAAACAACTTTTTAAATGTATCTGGACACAAAATTAACTTAAAAAAAAAAAAAAAAAACAAATCAGTAGCCCTCTTGTATACAAAGACAAAAGAGCTGAGAAAGATATTAGAGAAACAAAAGAAATTATATAATCTAACAAGGCCATACCTCCTAACCATTCCTAGACATTTCCTCACTGGAGACTCCTCATGGAAATAGATGAGCTTCAAGGGAACATTGTAATTAAAACCACCAGGAAGTAGAAGAGGGACTTCTAGGCTAAAAGAACATAGTTGTTCTGATAGTTTATCATTCAATACCATGATTAAAATCCTTTAAATTTCTGAGGAATAAAGAACAGGACTGACAATCTCCTTTAGAAAAAAAAATGGAATACTTCTGCAACGGAGTATTATTCAGCTAAGAAAATGACAGCATGGTGCTTTCAAGCACATGGATGGAACCAGGAAAATCATTCTTTGTAAAGTAACTAAAATAGAAATTCAAATATCAAATATAGTTTGTTTTTACTTATTGGGAAGTTTCCTAATAATGGCGAATAAAGTTCCAAAAGGCCATCTATTGTGACCAAATAAGTCTGATAGACTAAGATGAGAAGGATGGAGAAGAAGTCCTTCCCTATCAGTGGACATGGAGAAAGGCATGCTTGGACAAGTGGGAGGAAGGTGGAATTTGGAGGGAAGAGGTTATAAGTGAATAAGGTGTAATAGATAAACATTAAAATAAAAAATGTTAAAAAATATAATTCCTTTTGGAGATATATTATTGGAGGGCTTACTTTGAGGTTGATATGCCAATGAAAGTGACCAAAAAAAGGAGTCTCTGTCTCTAGGTATCTGTCACTTTGTATCTTTGTTTCTGTCAATATTGGTCTCTCTATTTCTGAATCTGTTTCTGGAGCTCTTTTTCTCTCTGTCTCTTTCAGGTTTCCTTTCTCTGACTGAATTTTGTGGTTCAGTATGAAAACCAGTTCTGGTGAAGGATTACCAACTGACTGCTTGTTGACATGACATCCTGGATGGTCTCTGTAAAAATATAAGCAAGGTCCTAATTTAATGCCCTAATGTTCAAAGAGTTGCCTTTGTCAGGGAGCATTTTTCCTGTAAATATGTTCATGACAGAGGACATGTTTGTGCATTTAACAAATATAATGGAATCTGTGATGATGTAAAAGTTACATGTCAAGGACATGTGACTTTATTAATGACCTCTTGAAAGAAATATGTGACACTTTTCCTGAACTAAGAGTCTTGGACACATGAATTGTCATCTCTGGTTTATGTGCTTTCAGCTGCCCAGATTGAGGTATGTAGGGCTGCTGGACCTTTCTCTCAATCAGACTGTCCACATGGCCCTTTTAGTAACTGGCTCCTGAAACCCTTACTGGCTTTAACTTGTTTCATGACTTCATTTTCCTTCTCAGCCATTCAACACCTGAGAGAATCTTGAGGTTTCCATAGAAATGAGTAAACAAACTTTCCTCAGTGTCCAGTATCTCTGCTCCTGGGCATATGTGACTTTTGTTGTGAAACCCAGAAGCCTTTATATCATCCCTTTATTCAAATCCTACATCTTCACTTGTGTTTGCCTCTATAACAATGTCAGGTAGGAAATGAAACTTTATTGTTTATTTTATTGAACAGTTTCTTATGTATGGAGGCTTCAAAATGATGTGGGATTGAGGGGAATGTACTGAATGACTAGGTGGTCTCCTAATGTGGTCTTGGTTCTGAAATTTCCTAGGTTGTGCATAAGAACTGAGTAGTTGCTCACATACTCACTAAATGTACCTTCACATTTTTATTAATATAACTGGGAAACCAGTCCTGTTGTTATTTTGGGTATTGAGTCTTTAAGAACAGGAAAAAGAGAAGCAAACCTGACAATTCCTAGAAATGGTTTGGCTTAAACAGAGAATGATAGGTTAGTGTAAAAGGAGAATTGAAGGCAAGATATTTTTTGACAGCTGGTGTTGTTAAACACTAGTGTTGCAAATCCTCTGTTAGCAGGGTTGCCTTGGCTGACCTGGCTGAATCAGCAGCTCTGTCCTAACATGGGTCACTGAAGAACCCTCTTGGTGCTGAGGTTTAAATTTAAAACGGAGCCTTCAGTACAGAGAAGTGGGTCCGTGTTATAGGCCTACGAAAAGGGAGCTGCTGTATGCTCAAGACAAACCCTCTAAACTTAGTATTAGTGCCAGGACTGATTATTCAGAGGTGCCACCTGAGCTCATGGGGTCTGACATAGCTGGGTAATCACTAGATCATGGCTAGGGTTCTCTACTACATAATTAGTTCCTGGAAAGCATGCCTTACAAAGTCAAATTCTGCTCTCCACTGGTAGAATCAATTCTTGTTAAAAGTCATTGTAAAAGTTATCAACATATTATTTTATTTATGTGGGCATTTTATGTAACCATACATTACACTTCTTTTCCACTGTTCCCAGGTTAAAATTCCTACCCATGTGTCACACTAAATTTTTGTTCTTTAAAGTACATCAATATATGTTTGTGATATTCACATTGGAACATTATCAGAGTCTGAGTGCCAAGTCCTTTAAAGAAAACTGAATTCATCCTTACTACACACTGGCCCCACCCCCAAGAATAAGACATCAGTACTGAAGAGGTCTATACTTCATCACTTTGATCACAGTTTTTCTTATGTATTCATTTATTATGATTTGGTCAATTTCTATGCACTCTGCTGCACCCTCCCTTTTCTCCTTCCAGTCCCACCCACACTCCTTCTTCTACCTCTATTACCTTTCTCTATTTCCCTGATAGGGGAGGTTCTCCTCTCCATTCTATCTAGTTTATCAGGTCTCATCAGGGTTGGATGCATCATCTTCCTCTGTAGCCTGATTCTCTGGCCATCGTTCTGCTTGTGTACTCAATTCCCTCTACTTAGGACACTCTTCCTGCCTCCTTTCCTGCAGGCTTCCCAGAGCTCTGAGGGGAGGGTAAGAATTTCATAGGGAAATCCCATTCAGAGCTAGGTGTTTTATGGTCTCACTCTGCATAAGATTGGTCTGTGGGTCTATGTATACATTTCATTTAATGCAGAAGGAAGGATCTCTGGATACAAGAACATGGCATTGATCTATCAGTTGAGGGTAGAGAGCATCACATTTTAATAACAAGAGCCATTGCTGCTTTAAAATTTCTCTAGTATGCCCTAGCCCCACAATTTTTTTTTTTTTTTTACTTTCACCCATTCCTTTTGGGGAAGACTGATTTGGTCACAATTAAGGGCCTATCCCTTAATTGGAACTTTATCCCTCACTATTAGGAGACCTCCTAATTAGTGAATACACACCATATTTCTATTTCTACATTTTAGTCACTTCATCCAGGATTATATTTCCTGGTTCCATCCATTTGCGTGAAAGTATCAGGATGTCTTTTTCTTAGCTGAATAATACTCCATTATGGAAATATTCCATATTTTCCCCAAAGGAAATTGTCAGTCCTCTTCTTTAGACCTAGAAAGTGTCTGGAACGTTCATCATTGTATTATATGATAAATTATCAGAATAACTATGTTCATTTAGCCTAGAAGTCCTGCTATCTTCTTCCACCTCCTGGTGATTTGAATTCCAAAATCCCCTCAAATCTCATCTACTTACATGTTTATTCCCCAGTGAGGGAATGCCTGTGAAGGTTTTAGGTGGCATGGCCTTGTTAGATAATATAATTCCTCTTGGAGTTATAATATGGCAGGTTGTCTTTCAGGTGGACCCTTTTCTGTTGGTACAATGTTTTTTTGAAATGTATACACCTTACCCTTGTTCACTCAAATGCTGATTTCTCCCTCACAACCCTAGCCTCTGGGTTCTGTCTGGATATTGTAATGTGATAACCGGCCAAAATAAAACAACTAGCCACAATGTTTTGCAAAGGGAGGAGCCAGAGACCAGGAAAGAAGGGAAGAGTGGGATAAAAGGGTGAGAGATCTTGGAGAGAGAGCTGCAGGACAGATCTTGGAACTACATGGAGATGGACTGGATCTAATATTTTACAAAAAGCAAGTATAATGGGTAAAATGGAAATGTTAGGAAACTATGAGGGCTTGGAGGTTTAGGAAGGAGTAACTGTTGCCCAGAATTGCATTTTAGGTTAACTAAATAAACCCAGTGTCTATGTAGTGATTTGGTTTTACAGCTGTTTAGGACTAACAGCCACTTTTTTTTTTTGAGTCGGTAAGCTTTTCACTTTATTTCAACACATACTGAGATTCAAAATACATGGACTGTATATACATTTGTGCATATAATTTAATTTTACTAATATGGAAATCAGGAGAGTAAATCTGTTTGGTAATTTCAAATATTTTTTTATCTTCTCCCACAGTTACCACTTAAAGTATAAGATGTCTCATAAAGACAACAAGAAGAAAAGTAGAACTCTTTTTTTTTTTTTTCTTCAATGCAGTTTATTCAGGAACATTGAACAATCCTCGGACCCCGGGGAAAGCCAGCCCACAGCTTAAATAGCCTCTGGGTAGCCAACCCAGGCATGCCACGGGGGCAATGCAGATAGGTCCACATACATGGAAGCAAGCCAGATCCTCGGCCTTAGCCAAATGTGGAGTTGTTCGTGACAGAGAGCACTCACCATCTGGAAGGTGGAAGGCGGAAACCAGCTCCATCTTTAAGGCATAGCATTCCGCAGCTCTCTACAGTTCCCCCTTTTTGTTTTAGACGCATCAGGCAAGAGTAGAGGTCTGATCTCTGATATTAGAAGTAAATTGGGACTTTGTACTGATGTTCATTTAGGTGTCATCCACCCAAAGAGCATCAGACCAGTCCGATACCTTTTTCTCAGAGGCGGGACCTGTGGCATCAACCCGCATGCAATCAGACGTCCAGGTGGATCAAAGACCTCAACATAAAACCAGACACATTAAATCGGCTTGAAAAAAAAGTGGGAAATACCCTAGAACTCATTGGTACAGGGGGAAACTTCCTGAACAGAACACCAACAGCACAGGCTCTAAGAGCAACAACCAATAAATGGGACCTCATGAAACTGAAAAGCTTCTGTAAAGCAAAGGACACCGTCATCAAAACAAAGCGACCACCTACAGATTGGGAAAGAATCTTCACCAACCCTTTATCTGACAGAGGACTCATATCCAGTATATATAAAGAACTAAAGAAGCTGAAAAGCAGCAAACCAAGTAATCCACTTAAAAAATGGGGAACAGAGCTAAACAGAGAATTCTCTGTAGAGGAATACCGAATGGCAGAGAAGCACTTAAAGAAATGCTCAACCTCATTAGCCATTAGGGAAATGCAAATCAAAACAACCCTGAGATTTCACCTTACACCCATGAGAATGGCCAAGATCAAAAATTCAAGTGACAACACATGCTGGAGAGGTTGTGGAGAAAGGGGAACCCTTCTCCACTGCTGGTGGGAATGTAAACTTGTACAACCACTCTGGAAATCAATCTGGCGCTTTCTCAGACAACTAGGAATAGCGCTTCCTCAAGATCCAGCCATACCACTACTGGGCATATATCCAAAAGAGGCTCAAGTACACAAAAAGGACATTTGCTCAACCATGTTTGTAGCAGCTTTATTTGTAATAGCCAGAAGCTGGAAACAACCCAGATGCCCCTCAACTGAAGAATGGATGCAGAAATTGTGGTACATCTACACAATGGAATATTACTCAGCAATGAAAAATAAGGAAATCATGAAATTTGCAGGTAAATGGTGGGATCTGGAAAGGATCATCCTGAGTGAGTTGTCTCAGAAGCAAAAAGACACACATGGTATATACTCACTCATATAGACATACAACATAGGACAAACCCACTAAAACCTGTGCATCTAAAGAAACTAAGCAAGAGAGAGGACCCTAACTAAAACGTCCAAACCCCATCCAGAAAGGCAAAGAGGATGGACATCAGAAGAAGAAGAAAACAGGAGACTAACAGCCATTTTACCAGAAGAGAAATCATCAATAGTAAATATTAATAGTCACTTACAACAAATGGCACCAAACTAATCTAAGTATCGAAACCCTTTAAATAATGCTTTATCATAATGTGGTGGAGGTAATAAGCTCCCAGTAAAAAAACAAAGAAACAAAACAAAAAAAAAAAAAAAAAAAAAAACTTAAAACCTAAAAAATCCTCGGTAAATTACTGTATATTTTTAAGAGAGACTCTTAAACATGCCCAGAAGCAAAAGACAGCCTCCTGTGGGCAGACCTGAGACTTGACAAAACTGGCTGGTGCTACAGTTTATCTGAGGATAAACAAGCATGGCTCCTTTATACTGTGGCTGGTTCAACTGTCTCATATCCACAGCCATGGCAGGAAAGAAAGAAAGTGGAGGCAGATAGACCTCTAGACAGAGTTTGGCCTAAATTGCATGTAAAATAAAAAATTGCCATGGCAGAGCGTGTTTTAATCCCTTTTGGCTTCATTTTGGCTGTCATAGTCATGGATCTGGTTGCAATATGTTTAATGATGTTGGTTCTTCTTCATAACTTCTCCAAGAAAGTTGAAGGAGAAAATGGGGGGAGGGAAAACCCCAAGGATTGGAATACTAAGTTACAGTGAAGAAAATGGGCACTCTTCTGAATAATTAGATTAATAACGGCTAAAATTCAAGGCTCTCTGGCTGTAAGATGCCTGTTAGCTCTTTTTGGTAAGGGTCCACCAATTCACTAAAACATCAATAAAAATAATCAACTGGGCTTTGTTTGTTATAGCATAAATTGGCACAACTGACTCCAACCTTAAATTTTTCTTGTCTTTTTGTTTGATTTTCTTTTAAAGGCTTTGAGTTACAGTGATACTGATTTGAATATATATATAAACAAGTTGGTAAAGGCACATGCCTTTATTGCCAAACAGACAGATCTCTGAGTTCAGGATCAAACTTATTTACATAATAATAGCCAGAATGGCAACTCCTGCTGTTTAGCCATTTGAAGAGATACTCTTAGATTCAAAATGACAAAATTGTCCTAAGGTTACCATGTGAATTCTTTTTTCTTATTAATAGATGTTATATCTTTATCTATCTAAAGTTGGGATTCATGTCATTTTTAGGTTTATGTAGAGAGATAATTTCACACTCCTCTGGAAACTGCATTATCCTTTTTTTTAATATAGTAATTACTTTTATTCTATTTCTTTACTTATTTCCAAACAAGCATGTTTCTCACTGTGTGTGAATCTCATAAATATTAAATTCAAAGCTAATAAGTATAAAAATATAGTAAACACATGTATCTTAAGCCAAAGAGTTCTTTTTTATTATTGTTTTACATCAAGTGTGTGGTAAAAGATTTTTAAAATTTTTTTTATTAATTACACTTTATTCATTTTGTATCCCCCATAAGCACCTCCCTCCTCCCTTCCCGATTCCACCCTCCCTCCCCTTTCTGAATGCATGCCACTCCCCAAGCCCACTGATAGGGGAGCTTCTCTTCTCCTTTCTGATCTTAGTCTATCAGTTCTCATCAAAAGTGGCTGCATTGTCCTCTACTGTGGCCTGGTAAAGCTGCTCAACCCTCAGGGGGAGGTGATCAAAGAGCAGGCTAATCAGATTATATCAGAGGAAGTCCTTCTTCCCATTACTAGTTAACCCACTTGGACACTGAACTGCCATGGGCTACATCTGTGCAGGGGTTCTAGGTTATCTCCATGAATAGTCTTTGGTTGGAGTATGAGTCTCTGGGAAGTTCCCTGTGTTCAAATTTAATTGTTCTGTTGCTCTCCCTGTAGAGAACCTGTCCACTACAGCTCTATCCTTTTAAACATGAGATATTTTCATGGGGGAAAATGTTGGTCATGATTATGTAAAAAAAGACACAAGAGGCTTAAAGATGGCCAAGTACTTGCCAACCTAGTTTAGTCTTAAAAACTCAAAAATTATATTCATGTTTAAAATAAAACTGTCCATCCCATTTCAAAAAGAGGGCAAGCCAAAAAGTAGCCCAAACCAAGGTAAAAATCCAGGTACAAGATGGCAAGGTTATACTTAATGCTAATGGTAAGTGTGTTTATATGCTAAGGCCAAGAAAGTTTATATAAAGTTCAGCTATAAAGGCATAAATGTCCACTCTCTAGAAAAATGAACAAGCCAAAAAGTAGCCACTATCAATGTAAAGTCCAGGTACAAGATGCCTAGGATATGCTTAAATGCTAAAGGTAAGAGGGAATTAAAATTAATTTTGGCTCTAAAGGCATAACTGCCCATTCTAAATAAACAAGGGGATAGGACAAATAGCTACAACATATATAAAAATATAGGACCTCAAATAAGGCACAAGACACCTATGGTATGCTTATATTCTGAATTAAAAGAGGAGTTTATATAAAGTTTACTTTAACAGGCGTTTTTCTATTGCTCAAGGCAACCAGCTTGCCTCTCTAATGGGAGACTTCTCTAAAAAAATAGGTAGCCACCTGGCCTAATACAACAGGCATGGAAGAGCCCAAAAAGATATTTTGATCTATCCAAACTTTTTTTTTGTTTTCAACATGATAATGATTGTATATTAAATAAAAATGGTAACATATTGGTAATTCTTTTACATAGGAACAACTCTAAAATTGACTGAGACATAAAAATGTGTATCCAGACAAAACTTCAACAAATATACTCAAAATATATTATGCCAACCTTTTCATTGATAAAGATTAAATTGGCTTAAAATTTACTTTCATCCAGCACATATCTTACATTCATAATTTTAGAACTCTAAAATGCTTGTGAGAAATTATATGTTTGCAGAACAAAAGAACTGGACACCAGAGATGCTGGATCAAACCTGATGGAATCATTCTTCAGCATGCTGAGACATTGTCACATCTGTTCCAGCATCTTTCATGTTCCAGCATTCTGCTTGTTCCTGCCTCAACTGCTTCAATTGCTGTTTCTCATCAAAGCCTGCTCCCAAAAGAACTTTGAAGAAAGCTACTAATAATAATAGGTCCAGCATTGTAGACTGTTCCAAAGAGGACTTTTATTAAGCCTAAAATTTCTCAATATTCAAACACTAGACCACAAATGTTATTGCTTGCTTAATTAACCATTTTTCCCAATTTTATTTGGGACCCCTACAGGATATCTACATGCCCAAAATGTCAGCTATGAAATTTTATTGTCATTGGGAGATGTTTATTGTAATGGTCTTTTTCAAAGTGAAACAAGGAATATACAGGGATACTTTATAGGAATAGAAAAAAGGTAACTTATTGAATCTACTCAACTTAGGATTTTGTTTGTTATTCTCAAATAAGGTTATTTTTAACTAATTGGTAAAGGATTTTGTGTATTGATCAAAACAATTCTATTTTTGATACATTGGTATAAGCTTCAGTATATTGATAGAAGTCAAGGTTACTTCCAATACTTATAAACTGCTATTAAAGACTGTTTAGGGTATTAGGTACTGCATGTTAATTGCTAGTTATTGTCATCTCAGACACTACTCTACTTTATCACAGGAGCATACATCCTAGGTTTAACAGAGATAGATGATTTTGTAGATAGATCAATTACATAAAGATAGGTAGTCTTCAAAAACTTCAGAGATGTACAGAATATGGCATTTAAAAGTGCCTTTATTATTTTAGAGATTCTTTCATGATGAAACTTTCTGCCAGCACCCTGCCTACCTGAAAGAAGATAATGAGCATCAAAGAACCTCCATATGGAGATGGCTACAAAAGTGGCAAACAAGCCATTCCAGTACAGAAATTACCCTTGCTTCACAACAACAAATTCTGCTAAAAATGGGCAGGCTTAAATGCAGGACAGGTCAACTGCCAAACTCTGCCAAAACAGGGTAAGCAAATCCTAAATTGTTCCTGCTTCACATATATGTCTATCAAACATTCTGAGCCAGACAGCTGAAGATGATACTCCGATGTTGTAAAGAGTTATGGGTGACTGTTCAGGCACCAAACCAAATCTGTCAATTTTTATTTTTTGGAAGCTGCTAATATGCACTTCCTACTTATTCTAATAACTAATTTTATTTCCTTCTCAAGTCTCTGATGGGGTTGAAGACCAAATATTTATAGTGCCACAATTAAGCTTGAGTTGTTTAGAAGTTAAGAAATCCTTTCATATAGGTAATACCAATAAGGATAAAAGTTAATTTGGGTATAGAACTTTTAACTTATCAAGATAGATAGGAGAATCAGAAAACTTTCTCCTAAGTTGCTAAATACACGTGGACTAGACTTTGTGCATGTAGATTTTACCAAACATTTTTCATAATTTCATACTTATTATTGTATTGATAGAAAAGGAGACTTTTATTGGACTTAAAGGGGGAAATGTTGGTATAGTGTTCTTTTGAAATGTATACACCTTACCCTTTTTCATTCAAATGCTGATTTCTCACCCTCAGTGTCTGGGTTCAATCCAGATATTGCATTGTGATAAACAGGCCAAAATAAAACAATTAGCCACAATGTTGTGCAAATGGAGGAGCCAAAGGACAGGAAAGAGGGGAGGAGGCATTGGGAAGGAAATGAGTGGGAGAAAAGGTTGAGAGAGCTAGGAGAGAGAGCTGGAGGACAGATATTCGAAGTACATGGAGATTGACTGGACCTGATATTTCACAAAAAGCACGTATAATGGGTAAAATCTAAATGTTAGGAAACTATGATGGCTTGGAGGTTCAGGAAGGAGTAACTATTGCCCAGCATTGTATTTTTGGTTAACTAAATAAACCCAGTTTCTGTGTGGTGATTTGGTTATACACCAGTTTAGGATTAAGGAAAGCTTTACTAAAGATAATTATTAGTAAATATTAATTTCAGATAAAACGCTTTTCATCAAGACTGAATGATGGTTCAGTTGGTGCCTGAACAACTAACCTTGAAAACGAGGGGACAACATGAAAAACATTGGTCTTTGGAGCTCTGGATGCCTAAGAAAAAAATGTAGTTTGTGATGACCAGCCATTGTAGGAAGGAAGACAAGGTTGGCAGGCAGTGAAATCAAGGGGCAGAGACATAGCAGGAAGATGTTAATGAGGAATTTAAAGTCAATGTTAATAAAAGAAAGGAATTGGGAGAAATAGTTTTATCCGCTTTAGTTTGTAAATGAAGATTGTCCCTTGTTCCCAATTGAAGGTACCATCAATCTGGAAACCTGGGAAAAGGAATCTCACAAGCTAAAGCATTACGTGGGACAGAAACAAAGAAATAAAGTGACCTTGGGAAATTAGAGCAGCCAAATGAGCAGAAAACAAGTACTTCTAAGATTATTTCAAATGTTCATATAGGAGCTCAAACAGATTTGTGTAATTTGAGGGCAGAAAATGATTTTAGGAGCTAGATAGCAAGGATGAGATGGAGTCAGAGGAAGAAACTGCTAAGTCTCATAATTCGGACTGGTCTTCCTAGTCTCTCTGTCCCAGTGGCTCTTCCTGACACATGTGCAAGAGATTCAGGACCACTGCAGCAGGATATTACTGTTCTCTGAGAGAAGATAGATGATATTGTGGCCTACTCATATAAAATGGACCAATTTTTCTGTCCTGGATACCTAGTTTCAACTGTAAACTCCAGGACCAGGAGGGTTTCTCAATGACCACACAGTAGGACACAGCCATTGATCCAGCCAGGTCAGCCAAGGAAAGCCTGCACATGGAGAGATGGCAACACTAGTGTAGAAGAGCATCAACTGTCAAACAGTTTGTTGTCCCTCAGTTTTCCTTTTATACACTTATCACTCTTTGTTTCAGCCAAAGCTGTCCCAGGAATTGTCTGGTGTCCTTCTCTTTTTCTTGCTCTTAAAAACTCAATACCCCAAGGAACCCTAGATCCTGCCAGCCTATTATATCAATAAGAATGTGAAGGTTCATATAGTGAGTATGCCAGGAACTCCTCAGTTCAAACCTAGGAAATTTCAGATCCAAGACCACAGTAGGAGACCACCTTGTCATTGCATACATTCCCCTTAATCCCACATCACTTTGAAGCTTCCCTAATTAGGAAGCTGCCCAGTTGAGTAAACATTAAAGTTTCAATTCCTACCTGACATTGTCACAGAGGTAAAGAGGAGTAAAGGTATGGGATCTGGAAAAAAGGATGAGATAAAAACTTTTTGGGTGTCACAACAAAGAGTCAAGTTTGCACAGGGTCAGAGATACTGACCCGAAGTAATGTTTTTTCACTCATCTCCATGGAAACCTTAAGATTCTCTCAGGTGCTGATTGGCTGAGAGGTAGAATGATGTGATGCAAACTGTGAAAGCCAGTAAGTGTTTCAGGAGGCCGTTATTAAAAGGGCCAAATGGATAGCCTGCTTGAGCGAAAACAGATCGGTCTAGTTCCCCATTGCAAAATGAAGGCACCTGAAAGCACAAAACCCAGAGATGACAGTTCATGTATCCATGACCCTTAGCTCAGGAAAAGTGTCAACATATTTCTTTCAAGTGTTCATTAATAAAGTGACATTTCTTTAATATGTGACTTACACATTATCACAGATTCCATAATATTTGTTAAATGTGCAGTTATGTCCTCAGTCAGTGAATTAATTACTGTGAATATTCTCCCTGAAAAAAAAGGCTCTAATTGGTACCTTGCATATATTTTTACATAAACCATGTGTGATATCATCTCAGAAAGCAGTCATCTTTTTATAGTTTTGTAGCAGAACTGAGAGCTTTTCATACTGAAGCAAAAGTGGCAGGCAGAGAGAGGAAGTCAAAGAGAGACAGAGATAGAGAGACAGATTGAGAAACAGAGACTCTGAAACAGACAGAAACAAAGATATAAAGTGACAAAGACCAAGAGACAGAGACTCCATTTTTTTAAATTTCTATTAGTTACAATTTATTCATTTGTTATCTCCCCATAAACCTCTCCTTTCTCCCTTTCCCATCCCACCTTCTTTCCCCTTTCTCCTTGCATGCTTCTCCCTAAGTCCATAAATAGGGGAGGACTTTCTCTCCTTACTTCTAATGTTAGTCTATCAGATATCATCAGGAGTGGCTACATTGTCTTCTTCTGTGGCCTGGTAAGGCTACTTCCCCATTAGGGTGAGGTGAATAAAGAGCAGGTTAATCAGTTAATGTCAGAGGCAGTTCCTATTCCCATTACTATGGAACTCCCTTGGACACTGAACTGCCATGGTCCACATCAGTGCAGGGATTCTAGGTTATCTCCATGCATGGTACTTGCTTAGAGTATGAGTCTCAGTAAAGACTGTTCTGCTCAGAGTTTTGGTTGTGTTGCTCTCCTTGTGGAGCTCCTATCCTCTCCAAATCTTACTATTTCCCAATTCTTTCATTAGACTCCATGCACTCTGTTCAGCAGTTGGCCATAAGTCTTAGCAGTTGCTTTGATAGTCTGAAGGGCAAGCATTTCAGAAGGCCTCTGTGTCAGGCTCCTATCTTGTTCCCTGTTTTTTCCTTCTTCTGATGTCCATCTTCTTTGTCTTTTGGGATGGGGATTGAGCATTTTAGTCAGAGTCTTCCTTCTTGATTAGTTTCTTAAGTATACAGATATTAGTAGGTTTATCCTATATTATATGTCTAGATGAGTGAGTATATATCATGTGTGTCTTTCTGTTTCTGGAATAGCTTACTCAGGATGATCTTTTTCAATTCCCACTATTTACCTACAAATTTCAAGATTTCCTTCTTTTTATTGCTGAATAATATTCCATTATGTAGATGTAACCATATTTATGTATCCATTCTTCAGTTTTGGAGGATGCACTAGTTGTTTCCAGGTTCTGGCTATTACAAATAAAGATGCTACAAACATGGTTGGGCAAATGTCCTTATTATGTACATCAGCCTCATTTGGATATATGCCTATGAGTAGTATATCTGGATCTTCAGGAAGATCTATTCCTAGTTGTTTATGAAAGTGGCAGATTGATTTCCAGAGTGGTTGTTCAAGTTTACATACCCACCAGCAGTGGTACAAGTTTATAGTCACACCAACAGTGGAGGAGGGTTCCCCTTTTCCACAGCCTCTCCAGCATGTGTTATCACTTGAGTTTTTTTGTTTTGGCAATTCTGATGGGTGTAAGGTGAAATCTCAGGGTCATTTTGATTTGTATTTCCCTGATGGCTAATGACATTTAGTATTTCTTTAAGTGTTTCTCTGCCATTCTATATTCTTCTATCAAGAATTCTTTTGGGTGGAGGAGAGCCCATATGGTGGTGCTTGGAGAGCACTGTGTCTGAGAAGTGGGACAGCACTTTCTGTGCAGCGATCAGGAGACTGAACTCTGGGCCCTAAAACTATAGCAATCATATTTCCCAGGTGACGGGAGGCTCCCATGTCATGAGAATTGGTCGCGTCCACTCTTGGGCTGCCCAACCAGAACCGGGAAGAGATCCCAGGTAACTAGGGCGTGGGTCTCCAGGTTGGAGCCACATGCCTGCATGTCCAGATCATTTTCCCAGGCTGATCAGTGGACACAAGGGTGCCAGAGACTAGGAGTTCCAGTAGCAAGAAAACCCCCAGGCAAGGAGAGTTGCCAGTCTGACTACAGGTCACCCAGTATTTTCTGGAAGGTCTCCCTGACCATGGATACCCACCACAATCACAACTGAGCTCCCACTGAGCATAGAGTGGCTGCACGCCCAGCTCACCAGTACAGATGAGATGTGTGCCCCAGTGCAACAGAGACTGGGAATCCCTGTCTAGAGAGCGCCCCCCAGGGAAGGAAGAAACCATGATGCTTGGGTCACCTAGGCTTTGCTTGGGAAAGTCTCGCAGACCACAGAACACAGACAAGAAGTATTCCCAGCCATCACGGATCCGGGCCCAAGCAGGGAGCACAGAGTTACTGGAAACCCAGCTCCCGCAGACTAGCAGGCAGGTGCATGTTCTGCCAGCCCAGAGACCTGCTTTGTACCAACTACTCCTTACAGACAAAACTGTGTGTCCCAAGACACCAGAGTCTTGGAGTCACTGTCTGGAGAAACCCTCACAAGGAAGAAGGAATGAAGCAAAGGGGAAGAACTTAGGCAGCCCAGTATACCCCAGAAAAGGTCCCACAGACTGGCCCAATCCAGGGAACTGCTGTGCCCCAGATAGCCTGCTGTTACCAGGAGAGCAGTACTCTCCCACCACAAATTACCTCTTGGGTTCTGGGGCACAGAGCCCCAACCTCAGACATACAAAAGAATAGGAACCCTGAGATCAACCCTCAGATACTGCTCTAAGGGGCAACCAGTTATCCCTAACAAAACTGGCCAAACCACAAGACACACGTTATAGCAGCTGATCACTAAATTTACAGCAAGAAACCCAGAAGCAGGGCAGCTGTCTCCAGGACTTTTCCTGGTGAGAGGAGAATAGGACGACAGTTACCACCCAGATCTCTATGCCTCAGATGAGCTATAGCAACTTCTGAAAAAACACCAGCCATCCAATGACTATACCCAAAAAGCTGAGAAGGCTTCCTTCATGAAAAAAACATCTTCCTGCCAAAGGGATTCTCTCCACCACAGGAGTCCAGGATCAACCAGGAACTGACTTCAAACACCTAAGATAGCCCAATGGGTAGAGTACAACATCAAAGTTCAATCAACAAAAGCCAGAGCAATATGGCATCTCCGGAACCCAGTTATCAAGGGGCAAATAGCCCTAGACACCCCAGCATAATTGAAATTCAAGAAGATGACCTAACACCTATGCTCATGAAGACAATAACAGAGGAAACAAATAAAATACAAAAAGAAATAGAGGAAGCTGCAGCCAAACAGTTTGTGGCCTTTAGAGAGGAAATGCTTAAATCACTGAATGCAATAAAAGAAAGGGAGGATTGTTCCAAAAAAAAAAAAAACAGCTGAAGGAACTGATGGAAAAACATAAAAATACAGTCAGAGAGGTGAAGGAAACCAACAAAAAGGCTCAATACCTGAAGATAGAATTGTAAAATAAAAAAAAAAAAAAACACAACACAAATGGAAGAAATTGTGGAGAGAAAGAACTTAGGAAACAAAACAGCAACTACAGAGGTTAGCATAAACAATAGGCTAAAAGAAATGGAAGAAAGAATCTCAGGTGTGGAAAGATACAATGGAAGAAATAGATGTATCTGCCAATGAAAATGTTAAATCTAAAAATTCCTGACACGGACCATGCAAGAAATTCAAGACAACATAAAAAGACAAAACCTAAGAATAATAGGAATAGAGGAAAAAGAAGATTACCTGCACCAAGGCCGAGAAAATATCTTCAACAAAATCGTTGAAGAAAATTTTCCCAACTTAAAGGAGAGGCCAATGAGAATACAAGAGGCCTACAGAACACCCAATAAATTAGACCAGAAAAGAAAAACCTCCCAACACATAATAATCAAAACCGTAAGTATGCAGAACAAAGAAAAAATGCTAAAAGCTGCAAGAGAAAAAGGCCAAGTAACATATAATGGCAAACCCATTAGAATCACACCTGACTTTTCAACAGAGACTATGAAAGCCAGAAGGCCTGGACAGATATCATGCAGACACTAAGGGAACACAGATGTCAGCCCAGTATACTATACCCAGCAAAATCTTAGTCCTCAGAGACAGAGAAAACAAGATATTCAAAGACAAAAACGAATTTCAACAATACATACAAACAAATCCAGCATTACAGAAGACACCATATAGGAACATACAACCCAAGAAAACTAGCTACATTTAAGAAAACACAGGAAATAAATACCCTCACGACAGTAAAACAAAAAGCAACCAAGCACACAACCACATGATCACAACCAACATCAAATTCAAAGGATCTAACAGCCACTGGCCATTAATCTCTCTCAACATCAATGGAATTAATTCTCCAATAAAAAGACACAGACTAACAGAATGGATGTGTAAACAAAACCCAGCAATCTGTTGTACACAAGAAATACATCTAAGTCACAAAGATAGACATTACCTGAGGGTAAAGGGATGGAATATGGCTTTTCAAGCAAATGGATGCAAGAAGCAAGCAGGAGTAGTCATTCTAATATCTGATAAAATAGACTTTCAACCAAAATTAATCAAAAGAGGTGAGTAAGGACACTTCATAATCATCAAGGGAAAATTCCACCAAGAAGACATCACAATCCTGAACATCTATGCCCCAAATACAAGAGCACCCACATTTTGAAAGAAACATTGATAAAACTTAAACCACAAATAGATCCCCACACACTAATAGTGGGAGACTTCAACACCCCACTCTCAACAAAGTAAAGGTCAACAAAACAGAAATTAAACAAAGAGAAAATATCTCTGACAGAGGTCATGAATCAAATGGACCTAACAAATATTTACAGAACCCTACACCTAAACACACAAGAATTTACCTTCTTCTCAGGACCTCATAGAACCTTCTCCAAAATAGACCACATAGTTGATCACAAAGCAAGCCTCTACAGAAGCAAGAAGATTGAAATAATCCCTTGTATCCTTTCTGATCACCATGGAATAAACCTGGACCTCAATAACAACAGAAATAGCAAAAAGCCTACACATATATGGAAACTGAAAAACTTGCTACTAAATGAGAGCTGGGTCAGGGAAGAAATAAAGAAAGAAATTAAAGTCTTCCTAGAACTCAATTAAAATGAAGACACAACATACCCAAACTTGTGGGACAAAATGAAGGCAGTGCTAAGAAGGAAAGTTCATAGCACTAAGTGCCTACAAGAAGAAATTCGAGACAGCGCATTCAAGCAACTTAATGGCTCACTTAAAAACCCTAAAAAAAGAAGAAGCAGACACACCAAAAAGGAGTAGATGGCTGGAAATAATCAAACTCAGGACTGAAATCAATCAATTAGAAACAAATAAAACAATTCAAAGAATCAATGAAACCAAGAGGTGGTTCTTTGAGAATATCAACAAGATAGACAAACCCTTAGCCAAGCTAACTAAAAGGCAGGGAGACACCATCCAAATCACCAAAATCAGAAATGAAAAGGGAGCCATAGCCACAGACAGAGTAAATCCAAACAGTCTTTAGGACTTACTTCAAAAGTGTATATGCCACAAAATTTGAACATCTAAATGAAATGGACAATTTTTTTGATTGATTTTACTTACCAAAGCTAAATCAGGACCAGGTAAATCAATTAAATAGTTTTATATCCCCCAAGGAAATATAAGCAGTCTTTGAAAGTCTCCCATCCAAAAAAAAAAAAAAAAAAAAAAAAAAAAAAGCCCAGGACCTGATGGTTTCAGCGAAGAATTCTACCAGACATTCAAAAAAGAGCTAACTCCAATTCTCTTCAAACTATTCCACAAATAGAAACAAAAGGAACATTACCAAACTCATTCTATGAAGCCACAGTCACCTTGGTACCTAAACCTCACAAAGACCTAACAAAAAAAGACAACTTCAGGCCAACCTCCCTTATGAACATTGAATCAAAATACTCAACAAAATACTTGCAAACCGAATCCAATAACACATCAAAGATATCATCTACCATGACCAAGTAGGATTCATCCCAGGTATGCAGGGGTTCCTCAATATATAGTAATCCATCAATGTCATCTACCATATTAACAAACTGAAAGAAAAAAACCACTTGTAATCTCCCTAGATGCTGAAAAAGCATTTGGCAAAATCCAACATCCATTTATGTTTAAAGTATTGGAGAGATCAGGGATACAAGGAACATATCTAAACATAGTAAAGACAATATACAGCAAATCTATAGCCAACATCAAACTGAAGAGAGAGAAACTTAAAGTAATCCCACTGAAATCAGGGACAAGACAAGGCTGCCCACTCTCTCCATATCTCTTCAACATAGGTCTAGTCATCCGTGGTAGAGCAATAAGACAGTTGAAGGAGATCAAGTGGATAAAAATTGGAAAGGAAAAAGTCAAATTATCACTATTTGCAGATGATATGATAGTACATGTGAGTGAGCCCAAAAACTCTTCCAGGGAATGCCTACAGCTTATAAACACCTTTAGCAAAGTGTCCAGATATAAAATTAACTCAAAAAAATCAGTAGCCCTCCTGTATACAAAAGACAAAATGGCTGAGAAAAAATTTAGGGAAACAACACCCTTACAATAGCCACAAATGACATAAGGTACCTTGGAGTAACTCTAACAAAGGAAGTCAAAGACTTGTATGAAAAAAATTTCTAGTCTCTGAAGAAACAAGTAGAAGAAGATATCAGAAGATGGAAAGATCTCCCATGCTCATGGCTTAGCAGGATTAACATAGTAAAAATGGCCATCTTACCAAAAGCAATCTACAGATTCAATGCAATTCCCATAAAATTGCCAATACAATTCTTTACAGACCTGGAAAGAAAGATTCTCAACTTCATATGAAATAACAAGAAACCCGGAATTGCCAAAACAATCCTCTACAATGAAAGATCTTCTGGAGGTATCTCCATCCCTGAGCTTAAGTTGGACTATAGAGCAACAGTTTTAAAAACCGCATGGTACTGGCATAGAAACAGAATGGTGGATCAATGGAACTGAACAGAGGATCCAGAAATAAACCCATGCACTTATGGACAACTGATCTTTGACACAGACGCTAAAACCATAAAATGGAATAAAAGATAGCATCGTTAACAATTGGTGCTGGTCCAACTGGATGTGTACACTTAGAAAAATGAAAATAGATCTATACTTATCACACTGCACAAAACTGAAGAAAAGGTGGATCAAAGACTGCAACATAAAACCAGACATATTAAATCAGCTAGAAAAAAAAGTGGGGAATACCCTAGAACTCATTGGTACAGGAGAAAACTTCCTGAACAGAACACCAACAGCACAGGCTCTAAGTGCAACAATCAATAAATGGGACCTCATGAAACTGAAAAGCTTCTGTAAAGCAAAGAATACCATCATCAAAACAAAGAGACTGCCTACGTATTGGGAAAGAATCTTCACCAACCCTTTATCTGACAGAGGAATAATATCCAGTATATATAAAGAACTAAAGAAGTTGAAAAGCAGCAAACCAAGTAATTCACTGAAAAAAAAATGGGGAACAGAGCTAAACAGAGAATTCTCAAGAGGAATATCAAATGGCAGAGAAGCACTTAAATAAAAGCTCAACCTCATTAGCCATTAGGGAAATACAAATCAAAACAACCCTGAATTTCACCTTACACCCATTAGAATGGCCAAGATAAAAAACTCAAGTGACAACACATACAGGAGAGGTTGTGGAGAAAGGGGAACCCTTCTCCACTGCTGGTGTGAATGTAAACTTGTATAACCACTCTGGAAAAAAACTGGCACTTTCTCAGACAACTACGAATAGTACTTCCTCAAGATCTGGCCATACCACTCCTAGACATATATCCAAAAGAAGCTCAAGTAAACAAATAGGACATTTGCTCACCCATGTTTTTAGCAGCTTTATTTGTAATAGCCAGAAGCTGGAAACAACCCAGAGGCTCCTCACCTGAAAAATGGATGCAGAAATTGTGGTACTTCTATACAATGGAATATTACTCAGCAATGAAAAATAAAGAAATCTTGAAATATGCAGGTAAATGGTGGGACCTGGAAAGCATCATCCTAAGTGAGTTGTCCTAGAAGCAAAAAGACACACAAGGTATATACTCACTTATATAGACACAGAGCATAGGAAAACCCAATAAAATCTGTGCATCTAAAGAAACTAATAAAGAGAGAGTACCCTAAATAAAACATTCAATCCCCATCTTGAAAGGCAAAGAGGATGGACATCAGGAGAAGAAAAGAGTAAACAACCTAGGAACATGCTACAGAGGGCCTCTGAAAGCCAGAAGAAGCAAACAAGAAACAAACTAGGAACCTGCCACAGAGGGCTGCTGAAAACCTATGCCCTGCAGACTATCAATGCAGATGCTGAGCCTGATGGCCAACTGTAGGGCAGAGTGAATGGAATTTTATGTAAGAAGTGGAAAATAGTAAGAGCTGGAGAGGACAGGAACTCCACAAGGAGAGTAACAGAACAAGAAAATTTGAACACAGGGAGCTTCCCAGAGACTCATACTCCAACCAAGGACTATTCATGGAGATAACCTAGAACCCCTGCACAGATGTAGCCCATGGCAGTACAGTGTCCAGGTGGGTTCCATAGTAATGGGAAGAGGGACTGCCTCTGACATGATCTGATTGGCCTGCTCTTTGATCACCTCCCATGGAAGGGGAAACAGCCTTACCAGGCCACAGAAGAGGACAATGCAAGCACTTTTGATGAGAACTGATAGACTAAGATCAGAAAGACGAAGAGGGGAACCTCCCCTATCAATGGACTTGGGGAGGGGCATGCATGCAGAAAGGGAAGGGAGGGTGGAATCCGGAGGGGAGGAGGGATAGGCTTATGGGGGGATACAAAATGAATAAAGTGTAATTAATAAAAAATAAAAAAGTTTAAAAAAAAACAAGGAAATAAGTTGACTCTTCCAAAAAAAAAAAAAAACATCTTTGCCAAAAATTTATCTTAAGTAAACTTAATAAAACATAGATATTTGCTTTAAAAAAAAAGAATTCTCCCTTTAGATCTTTTTCACATTTTTTTTTTTATTTTGGATTACTTGATTTGTTGCTTTTCAACTTTTTTAGTTCTTTATTTATACTGGATATTAGCTCTCTGTCACAAAGAGACTTGGTGAAGATTCTTTCCCTATCTGTAGTCATTTGTTTTGTTTTAATGACAGTGTCCTTTGCTTTACAGAAGCTTTTCAGTTTCAAGAGGTTCCATTTACTGATTGTTATTCTTAGAGCCTGTGCTGTTGTTGTTCTCTTCAGGAAGTTGTCTCCTGTGCCAATGAGTTCAGTGTGTTTCTCTCTTTTTCTTCTACCCAATTTAATGTCTTTTTGATCCACTTGGATGTTAGTTTTGTGCAGGATGATAAGTGTGGATCTATTTGCATTTTTCTCCATGTAGACAACCAGTTAGACCAGCAGCATTTTTTGAATATGCTATCTTTTTTCCATTGTATGCTTTTGACATCTTTGTCAAAACTCAGGTGTCCATAGTGTGTGGGTTAACTTCTGGGTTTTCTATTCGGTTCCATAGATCCACCATTCTTTTTCTATGCCAGTACTACTCATTTTTTATAACTGTTGCTCTATAGTACAGATTGAGATCAGGGATGGAGATACCTCCAGAAGAAGTTCTTTTATTGTGGATGACTGTTTTAGCAATTCTGGGTTTCTAGTTTTGCCATATGAATTTGAGAATTTTCTTTCCAGGTCTGAAAAGAACTGTGTTGATAATTTGATGGGAATTGCAGTGAATCTGAGGATCGCTTCTGGTAAGAATGCCATTTTTACTACGTTAATTCTGCCAAGCCATGAGCATGGGAGATCATTCCATCTTCTCGTATATTCTTCTACTTCTTTCTTTAGAATCTTGATTTTTTTTTTTTATACAAGTCTTTGACTTGCTTGGTTAGGGACATACCAAGTTACTTTATGTTTTTGAGCGAATATAAGAACACATCAAAGATATCCATGATGACCAAGTATTCTTAATCCCAGGATGCAGGGGTGGTTCAATATACGGAAATCCATCAATGTAATCCACTATATTAAAAAAATAAAAATTAAAATTAAAAAACACACCTGATTATCTCCTTAATGCTGAAAAAGCTTTGACAAAATCCAATATCCATTCATCTTTAAAGTACTGGGGAGATTAGGGATGAAAGGTTCATATCAAAAAAAAGTAAAAGCAATACAGAACAAGCCTATAACAAACATAAAGCTAAATGGAGAGAAACTTACAGCAATCCCACTAAAATCATGGAATAAGGCAAGGCTGCCCACTCTCTCTATATTTATTCAACATAGTTCTGGAAGTCCTTGCTATAGAAACAAGAAAACTGAACAAGACCAAGGGGATAGAAATCAGAAAGGAAGAATTCAGGGTATCACTATTTGCAGATGGTATTATAGTATACCTTAGTGATGAAAAAAATCAACATGTGAAATCCAACACCTGATGAACACCTTTAGTAAAGTGGATGGATACAAAATTAACTCAAAAAAAAAAATCAGTAGCTCACCTGTATACAAAAAGCAAAAGGGCTGAGAAAAAAAATAGGGAAAAAAAGGAATTAAATTATCTAACAAGCCCATACCTCCTAACCCTTACTGGGGACACCACATGTAAATAGATGAGCTTCAAGAGTAGAGTGCAATTGAAATTATCAGTAAGTGGAAGAAGATGGAATAGTTTGTCATTCAATATAATGTTTAAAGCCCCAATTAATTCCAAGTTTTAAATAACAGGACTGGCAATCTTCTTTGGGAAAAATGTGGAATATTTCCGTAATGAAGTATTATTTAGCTGAGAAAATGACAACAAGATGATTCCAGGCAAATGTATGGAATCAGGAAAAATCATCCTTGGTGAAGTAACTAAAATGCAGAAAGACAAATATGTTATGTATTCATTCAATAGGAAGTCTCTGAATAGTGGGGGATAAAGTTACAATAGGCCATCTATTGTGAACAATAGGGGATTGAGTGGCAGTTAAAAGAGTTGTTGGGTGAGGGCATCCTACAAAAATTTTCAAGAAACCAAGGATTTTATTATTAAAATATGTTAATCTCTGCCCTCAAGTGATAGTTCAGTGTCATGTTTTGGATTCACAGAGATGCTTCCTTCTGCATCAAATGAGATTGCATATAAAGGCCTACAATATAATATGATGAAGAGAGAGACCTTAAAACACCCAGCTATTAATTGGATTTCCCTATGAAATTTGCCCTCCGCTCAGGGAAGACTGCATGAGAGTATGCAGGAAAAGTTTCCTAAGTAGAGGGAATTAAGACTCAAGGAGAACAATGTCTTGAGAATCAGGCTATAGAGGAAGATGATACAGCCAGCTTTGGTTAGATGAGATAAGCTGAGGTCAGAAGGAATGAGGAGGGTGACCTCTCCAATTAGGGCACTAGAGAGAGAGCATAGGGGTATAAGAAGTAGGGTAGGTGGAAATGGAAGGAGGAGAGAGAGGAGGCAGCAAATGAAATAAAAATTGAGCCAACCATAATAAATAAAAATATAAGAAAATCTGTAATCAAAGTGATGAAGTATAGAGCTCTTCAGGAATGATGGCTTCTTCTTGGGAGTTGTACCATCCTGAGGAAAGGATAAACTCTCTTTTCTTAAAGGGACTTGGTATGGAGAATCTGATCACTGCAGGGAGCCAAAGCTATCTACTGAAGCCAAAGTCAAACAGTGAGCCAAATTTATCTAGTGGAGACAAAGCTATTTACTGAAGCCAAAGCCAAGTAGTGAGCAAAGGTCACTTAGTGGAGACCTAAAGCTATTTAGCTGAAGAGTTACCTATGACCCAAAAGCATGGGTGATAGATTGTGAGAATATCTGTCTGTTAGTTTTAGAGCATCCATGAGATAGCTTAAGAAAACATCCTTATGGTATCTTGCAGGTACAATATTTTACCCATGAAAGCACTCTTCCTATTTCATGCAGCAATAAATTAACCTTCCCCTTTTCCTGCCTTCTCCCAATGTAAGTTGGGTAAAAATTTCTAATACAGGGAAGCCTTGATCAGAAAAACAGACTTGGCTTTCATTACTGTGTCTCTTGTCCCTAACCCCCCATTCCTTCCATTCTCCTACTTTAGGAACCCCATTGAAGCCCTGAGGGCCAGGGCATTTCTGTCGCCCAACATGACCTAAAAGTACGAAGATCTTGATCGAACGTAGTTCTTCAAAGTGGCCACTAAAATACACAAGGATTCAGCATTTCCACCAGGAACTAAAACTACATGAGAGATCTCCACAGAGCCACCCATCTGTGAGCTTGATCTGAGAGGTAAGTCAGAATGATGAGTTATGGGACGAGATTTAAATAAGCATGTCTTATTCTTTTTTTTTTTTTTTTTTTTTTTCAATGCAGTTTATTCAGGAACATTGAACAATCCTCGGACCCCGGGGAAAGCCAGCCCACAGCTTAAATAGCCTCTGGGTAGCCAACCCAGGCGTGCCACGGGGGCAATGCAGATAGGTCCACCTACATGGAAGCAAGCCAGATCCTCGGCCTTAGCCAAATGTGGAGTTGTTTGTGACAGAGAGCAGTCACCATCGGGAAGGTGGAAGGCGGAAACCAGCTCCATCTTTAAGGCATAGCATTACGCAGCTCTCTACAGTTCGCCCTTTTTGTTTTAGACGCATCAGGAAAGAGTCTGATCTCTGATAATAGAAATAAATTGGGACTTTGTACCGATGTTCATTTAGGTGTCATCCACCCAAAGAGCATCAGACCCGTCCGATACCTTTTTCTCAGAGGTGGGACCTGGGGCATCAACCCGCATGCAATCAGACATGGTCTTCTCTGGGTCCAAAGTGGCTGACCCTGATTGCAGTGCTTAGCCTCGCATCCTGAGCGTATCATTTTAGCTTTTTATGGTATCCAACCATGCTTGGGGAGAATGTCCTGCTTCAATGGCTGTAAAGGCCTGAATGATCATGGCTGCATCACACTGTTGTGAGACTCTAATCTTGCATATATACCACAGGCAAACCAAGGAGACCAACACCAGAAAGCCTGCTAACACTCCCATGCCTGCCCATTCCTTCAGATGATTCATGGCTGCAGCAATCCATGTTGATAATCCTGTGGCTAGTCCTGCGTCCACTCTGGTAGAATTTACTGTGACAATGGCCACTCTCAGCTGCTCCATCGTAGTATCAAATTCTCCAGTCCAATTACCTAAAATATAGCTCGACAATTGTTTAGACAGATTTGCAGCACAGGAAAAATTCTCATGTTGTATGCTAGTGACACAAAGTCCAGCATACTTTCATTGACAGCCAGGTTGAGCGATTTGCCATAGGGTATCAATTTGCTCCTGCAAGAGGTCAATCCTCTGATTGAACACCATCAAGCTTCCTTTTAGTTGAGCATTAATTCCTTTATGTACAACTAAGGCATGAGCTACATTGGCTAAATAATTATTCAGAGTCTGAGCAGTCTGCCCAGTATGACTCATGGCTAATGCCCTGGTGGTAGCTCCAATAGCCGTCAATGAGATGGTAGTAACAATGGTGGCTGTAGTTCCAAGATCCCTTTTCTGTCTGAAGAGAGTCATAGCGTGAGGGGCATCAATGGGCACAGGTACCCAGTGAGGCATGTGAGTAACCAGGGCATACCTAAATTTACTAGCATTACAGCATTGAGCAAAAAAGCAAGTATCATTACCACAATTACTTGGCCCTATCTGGCTAATAATGAATAAAAATGGGGGATATAGACAAATAGGTGTGGGCTTATAAGAAATATTATGAGAAGCCTTAACCCCTCGTTGGAACATCCTGCGTCAGTTCTAGAACTAGCAGTGGTGGTGTCCGAGGTCTGAGTAGGTTCAGGAGACCATTGCGAGACGTGCTCCATGCCAATTGACTAACTCCATGTTTTCCTCCAATTTTGAAAGTCATTTAAGGTTCTTAAATTATTTTTTCCCTTTTTTCTTAAATTTTTCATCAATTACACTTTATTCATTCTACATCCCCCCATAAGCCCCTCCCTCCTCTCCTCCCAATCCCACCCTTCCCCTCCCTCTGCTTGCATGCCACTACCCAAGTCCAATAATAGGGGAGGTTCTCCTCTCCTTTCTGATCTTAGTCTGTCAGTTCACATCAAAAGTGGCTGTATTGTCCTCTACTGTGGCCTGGTAAGGCTGCTCCCCCCCCCCCCAGAGGGAGGTGATCAAAGAGCAGGCCAATCAGATTATGTCAGAGGCAGTCCCTCTTCACATTACTATGTAACCCAATTGGACTCTGAACTGCCCTGGGCTACATCTGTGCAGGGGTTCTAGGTTATCTCCATGAATAGTCCTTGGTTGGAGTATGAGTCTCTGGGAAGTTCCCTATGTTCAAATTTTCTTGTTCTGTTGCTCTCCTTGTGGAGACCCTGTCCTCTCCAGCTCTTACTATTTCCCAGTTCTTACCTAAAATTCCGTTCACCTGCCCAACAGTTGCCCATCCGGCTCAGCATCTGCTTTGGTAGTCTGAAGGGCAGAGGCTTTCAGAGGCCCTCTGTGGTAGGTTCCTAGGTTGTTTCCTGTTTTCTTCTTCTTCTGATGTCTATCCTCTTTGCCTTTCTGGATGGGGATTGGAAGTTTTAGTTAGGGTCCTCTCTCTTGCTTAGTTTCTTTAGATGCACAGGTTTTAGTGGGTTTGTCCTATGTTGTATGTCTATATGAGTGGAAACAACCCAGATGCCCCTCAACTGAAGAATGGATGCAGAAATTGTGGTACATCTACACAATGGAATATTACTCAGCAATGAAAAATAAGGAAATCATGAAATTTGCAGGTAAATGGTGGGATCTGGAAAGGATCATCCTGAGTGAGTTGTCCCAGAAGCATGTCTTATTCTTACAGGGACTGAAGGAGTCCCTCAAGCTGCAAGGACTAAGGGTAAAAAAAAAAAGGAATCTCAAAAGTCAAAAAATTACTTGAAAAATTAGAGCAGTCAGTCAAAAAAAAAAAAAAAACCAAAAAAAAAGAGGTACTTCTAAGGTTATTTCAAGTGTTCATAAAGGAGCTCAGAGAGATTTCTGTAATTTGAGAGCAAAAAATTATTTAGGAGCTAGATAGTGAGGATGAAACAGTCAGGGAAAGAAACTGCTAAGTCTCCTAGCCTGTTTCCCTTGCACTGCTTCCCTTCTGCCCAAAACACAGAAAAAAGGCCCAAGGGGCAAAGGGTGTGGAGCAGAGTCATCGCTTGGTGAGCAGGAAGAATGGGGACACTACTTGTCTCCTTCCCACTCCCCTATTGTGGGCAAGGCTTGGATGGCTTGCAAAGAAATGGTGGATGAGAATGCTCACTTGCTCAAACCCCCAGAATTGGCCCAAGACATGCCTCTGCCAGCTGCAGAGCTGAGCAGGATTCAGGACTGTTCAACAGAGTGGCAGTTTACCCCACCCCCTCCCACAGGCTTCAGCCAGTGTCAGCTTCAGCCAGCTCTGGGGCAGAAACCAGAGAGATGGAGCCACTTCTAGTTCTAAAGATTAAATTGTGTTCACTGATAAATTCTGAGTTTTTCTAGTTCTGACTTAAAATTATGATTATGCTCTGTATATATATTTAAATGTTTAAAATGCAGGTACCACGGTTGATTTTTGTCTTTGTCTCTGTGTTCTGTGTTTGTGTGCCAGTTGTCTGTTTTGGTCTCTGTTTCTGAAAAACTTGGAGAGTTTCCAATCTGGTTGAGGAAATTTGGGTGACACCCCAGTTCCCGGAAAAAGAGCCCTAAATTGCTCACCTAATCTGGGACCCTATTCTGTGTAGAAAGAAGCTTCTAGAGCCTGCTCTACATCTGGAATCTGTGGAGAAGACCCACGAGGAAGTCCACTCCTTCCAGGCATGTCAAATCCTGGCATATTGAGTAGTCTGGTTATTCCAAGGTGACAATATCGGATTTCTGTGTTCCTTAGCTGTGTCTCTATATGTGTATATGTTTATCTCTGGACTTCAATTGACGATATTTTAAAATCTGACTGACGATATTAATATTTTTGGACATGAGACAGTTTAAATCAACACCTGTAAGTTTGGTCTTGGACCATCAGAGTTAAATTCTATAACACATTTTAAAATTTATCAGGTATTTTAAAATAATAACCCTTGGACAGTTTAACAAAAATTAAAAAAAAAAAAAAAAACAGTTTCTCAACCCTTTGGGGGAGGTCAAAAGTATGCCTGGCTGACAGTACCTAAATAAATGATTTAATGCTGTTTCTTTCTGGCCTATAGATCTGGTATTGCCAGAATAGTCCATTTTTGCTAAAAGCTGCAGGCTAAGTTTAGTTCTCTGTTTAATACTAAATAAAACTTTTGTCCTTTAATTTTTTGCTGTTAAGTTTTAATACAATATTATAGGATTCATAAGATTTGCTAGCCCCTTTACGAATTATGTTTAATTAAAAGTTTTGCTTGGATTTTGGTTTAAAAAGAGCAGATTTAAAGTTATGCTAAAGATTATAGTTGAGTACAAGACTGAGTTTTTTACCTAGTCCCTTTGTTTAGTTTTTTTTTTTTTTAAGGATAAATTTAAAATGGATAACCATAAAGTTTGTCTATGTAGAACTACCTAAAATTTGGTTTTAAAACATACATTAAATATAAATATATATATGTGTGTGTGTGTGTGTGTGTGTGTGTATAAAACATCCTGTTTTATAGGATGTAGTTTAGAGCAGATAATAAATATAGACAGAGAGTAATTCAAATATGCTGGCTCTCAGACTTGTAAAAGATCTAATAAATATGGCATTTTAACATATGTAAGCTTATTATAACAGAGTCACAAACAGAGAGAGCTGGTGATGGCTCAGTGGTTAAGAGCACTGACTGCTTGTCCAAAGGTCCTGAGTATAATCCCCAGCAACCACATGGTGGCTCAGAACCATCTATAGTGAGATCTGGTGTTGCTGCCTGTGCTTATAAACGAAAAACAAATGTCTTTTCAAGTGTTCAGCACATCTGCACAAATAGCAGAGTTATCTAAAGTATTGGCTGTTTTTCAAAGTTTTAATAGGTAGTCTTTGAACATTTTTTTACAGGTAGTGCATATGTAGCTCTGTCTTTTCATAGGTTAGAGACTGCAGGTCAAATCCAGATATTTTCTCCTGCTGAAATTTTATTTTTACAAATTCAAAACTTGATACAAAAAAGAAACTTTTCCTTTTTTATAAAACATCTGAGGCCTCATTCTAATTTGCTAGGCCCCCTGTCTAAAAGAAAATGCACTGGCAGATAAAAGCCACCAAAGTATATTGTTTACAGATAAAGAGCCCAATATGCCCATAACATGCATCATCTAAATAGTCAAACCTTGAGACTTAAATATGGGTTGAAACAGGCACATACTATAGTCAAGTATTGCAGAATTTGTCCTCAATTTCAGCCTGTTTGGGAGTCAGTCCTAAAGGATTGGTTCCAAATCAGATTTGGCAAAAGGATATTACTCATAATTCTCAAATTTGAAAAATTAAAATATGTACATGTTTGCATTGATAACTATTCTGGATTTATTTTTGCCACTCCTCAACCAGGAGAAAATGCAAAAAAAAAAATGTTATTGCTCATTATCTACAGGCTTTTAATATTCTACAAGTTCCTAAGCAATTTAAAACTGACAATGGAGCAGGATATACTAACAAATCTTTTTAAAGATTTCAGCTTTCTCATATAACTGTAATGCCTTGCTATCTTCAAGGAGAAGGCATGCTAGAGTGTGCCCAGTAAACAATTAAGATTTACTTGCAAAAAAAAAAAAAAACAAAGAAGGGGGAGCCACTCCCTTGGACACCTAAATTTTCTAAAAAAAAATTGGATAAGCATGGTAAAACTGCAACAGATAGATTTTGGCATACAAAACCAAAAAACTTTTGCTAAAGTAAAATGGACAAATCGTTTAACAAATCAATGGCATAGACCCGACCCTGCACTCATATGGGATGAGGAGCTGTCTGTGTTTCTTTCAAAGGAAAGGGATGCAGCTTGATGGCTACTGGAATGCCTGGAGCAACAAGTGGATGAGGAGTTTTCTCCTGACAATGTACTGATGTCAAAGAAGACCCCCCCAAGTTAAGATGACTGCTTATGTGCTGCCCTTAAGGAAGAGTGCTGCTTTTACACAGATTATACTGGGATTGTAAGGGACAGCATAGCTAGGATAGGGAGGCTTAGAAGAGAGAAAGAAACAGAAAGAACAAAAGGAAAGTTACTTTCACAATCCGTTTTCAACCTCTCCCTGGCTCACCACCCTCCTTCCTTCAGTCTTGGGACCCTTGGTGGGTTTCCTTCTCCTCATATCTTTCGGCCCATGGGCCATTAAAAGACTCACTGGATTTGTAAAACAGCAAATTGACTCCCTGGCATCTAATCCCATACAAATCATTATCACAGACTTGATTTGGCTGACAGAGGCTTGGTTGAGCCAGGGAAAGACAGCTTACAGTCCATCACATGGGTCTTGACTGTTTATGTTTGGCTCTCATAAGAACAGCATGAAACTCAGATAAATGCTTTTCTGGGTACCCATAATGGGGTGCAAGATGACATTGCAAGGGGAGGGCCCAATTTCCTGATTCTGAGTCCCCTGAGAAGCAAACCTGATTGCATAGAGGTTGGTGTCTGATTGCCCCTAACCACAACCTGCTGGCAATGTCTTCAGGTGTTGATGGGATTTTCCTCTCCTCCCCAAAAAGGCTGCAAAAAGCCTTGGGAAGATCAGGTCACTACTTCCCCCCTCTGTTTAATGCCCATCTTCTGCAAAAGACCTCATGTTCAAAATCTACTTGCTAGCTTCTTAAATTGTTTTAGAAGGGAGGTGATGCTGGGAGCCAAAGCTATCTACTGAAGCCAAAGTCAAACAGTGAGCCAAAGCTATCTAGTGGAGACAAAGCTATTTACTAAAGCCAAAGCCAAGTAGTGAGCAAAGGTCACTTAGTGGAGACCTAAAGCTATTTAGCTGAAGAGTTACCTACGACCCGAAAGCATGGGTGATAGATTGTGGGAATATCTGTCTGTTAGTTTTAGAGCATCCATGAGATAGCTTAAGAAAACATCCTTATGGTATCTTGCAGGTACAATATTTTACCCATGAAAGCACTCTTCCTATTTCATGCAGCAGTAAATTAACCTTCCCCCTTTCCTGCCTTCTCCCTATATAAGTTGGGTAAAAATATCTAATAAAGGGAAGCCTTGATCAGAAAAACAGACTTGGCTTTCATTACTGTGTCTCTTGTCCCTAACCCCCCATTCCTTCCATTCTCCTACTTTAGGAACCCCATTGAAGCCCCAAAGACTGGGGCATATCGTGTTCCAATGTATATGAACAACACATAATTCATTTTATGTATTTTAAAGAAAACAAATTAATGAGACACATGGAAAGCAATTTTTACCTGGGAACAATGGAAAAGGAGTGTAATGCATATTATATGAAATTCCCACAAAAGCAATAAAAATAATATATTGAAAACTTTAATAATGACATTAACATAGAGAAAATAATTTGCTAAAAAGAGCAGAGTTTGGCTTTGTATGGCATGCTTTCTAGGAACACATTATGTACCAGGAATCTTAGCCATGAACTAGTGGTTACTCAGCTACCACAGACATCATGAGGTCAGGTGACACCTCTCTAAATATAGTGGCACAAACACTATATTTAGGGAGTTTGTCCTAGGGATATAACATGGACCCATTTTTTGTCCTGAAGAAACATTTTTAAATGAAATCCGTAGGAGTAGGACAGTACCTCACTGACCATTGAGTAGGATACAGCTGCCAATCCAGTCAGGTCAGCCAAGTAAACCATGCTCATAGTGGTTTGGCAAAATAAGTGTGGAAAAGCACCAACATCAAATAGTTTATTGTCCCTCAGTTCTCCTTTTACACTCACTGTTCTTTCTCTGTTTCAGCCAAACCAGTCCCAAGAATTACCATGTTTCCATCTGTTTTCCCTGCTCTTAAAGACTCATTAACCCAGACAACCCTGTACCCTTCCAGATTATTATATCAATAAGAATGTGAAGGTACATTTAGTCAGTATGGCAGTAACTGCTCAGTTCAAGGTCACAACCTAGGAAACTTCAGATCCAAGATCACAGTAGTAGACCATCCTGTCATTTGGTAAATTCCCCTTCATCCCACATCACTTTGAAGCTTTCCTACTTAGGAAGCTGTCCAACTAAATAATCATTAAAGTTTCATTTCTAGCTGACATTGTCAGAGGTAAACAGGAGTAAATGTGTGGGATCTGGAAAAAGGGATGAGATAAAAGCTTGTTGGTTTTCACAAGAAAAAGTCACATGTGCACTGAATCAGAGATACTGTGGAAAGTTTGTTTATTCATCTCCATGTAAACCTCAAGATTCTCTCAGTTACTGATATATATATCAATTGAAGTAAGTGTTGCTCATATACTCATTGAAACATGATCAGAGTCTCAGTGCCAAGCCCCTTAAAGAAAACTGAGTTTATCATTCCCACACACTGGCACCAACCCAAGAAGAAGTCATCAGTACTGAAGAGCTCTGTAATTGATGACCTTGTTCACAGATTTTCTCATGTATTTATTTATTATGAATTGTTCAATTTGTATCCCCACTGCTGCCCCCTCCCTATTCTCCTTCCAGTCCCACCCACCCTCCTTCTTCTATCCTGATGAGCTTTTTCTAGTTCCCTGATAGGGGAGGTCATCCTCACTCTTCTATCTGACCCTAGCTAATCAGGTCTCATCAAGGCTGGCTGCATCAAATTCTGATGAGTCCTGATTAATTGGGCATTGTTTTCCTTTTGTCCTCAGTTCCCTTTACTTATGAGACTCTTCCTGCCTCCTCTCCTGCAGGCTTTCCAGAGAACTGAGGGGAGTGAGAATTTCATCCTGAAATCCCTTTTAGACCTGGGTGTTTTAAGGTCTCTCACTGCATAATATAGGACTGCATGTCTCTATATGGAGTACCATTTGATACAAAAGGAAGCATCTCTGTGGATCCGAGAACATGGCACTGATCTATAAGTTGAGGGCAGAGAGCAACATACTTTAAAAACAACAGACTGGTTGCTTGAAAATTTCCATAGGATGCCCTGGCACAACAACTCAACTAACTGCCATCCAATCCCCTTCCTGGAAGACTGGTTTGGTCAAAATAGATGGCCTATTAGAACTTCATCTTCCACTATTAGGAGACATCCTAATAAATGAATACATACCATATTTGTCTTTCTGCATTTTAGTTATTTCACCCAGGGTGATTTCTACTGGTTCCATCCATTTGCCAGAAATTATCATAATGTCATTTTCTTAGCTGAATAAAACTCTGCTATGGAAATATTCTACATTTTCCCCCAAAGAGATTGTCAAACTGTTCTTTAGTCCTTGGAAGTTGCTGAAACTTAACTCATTCTATTGAATGACAAGCTTTCAGGATAACTATGTTCTTTTAGCTTAGAAGACTAATCTTCCACTTCCTGCTTATTTGAATTTCAATGCTACCTTGAAGCTCATCTAATTGCATGTTTAATCCTCAATGAGGAAATGTCTGGGAAGGCTTAGAAGGTATGGCCTTGTCAGATAATGTAATTCATATTGGAGTTATATGATAGCAGGGTGTGCTGTGTGGTTGATATAGGAATGAAAGTGACCAGACAAAATGGAGTTCCTGTCTCTCAGCCTATCAGTTTATAACTTTTTTTCTGTTGGTCTCAATCTCTCTATTTCTGAGTCTGTCACCCTAGCACTTTCTTTCTCTATCTGTCAAACTCTCGCTCTCTCAGCCTGAAAATTGTTATTCAGTATGAAAATCCGTCAGTTCTGCTGAAGGACTAAAACAAGATGACTGCTTGATGATGTGACATCATGGATAGTCTCTGTAAAAATATAAACAAGGTCACAATTAAATGCTTTTTCTTCAAAGAGTGGCTTTGGTCAGGTAATATTTTCACAGTAAGTAATTCACTGACTGGGGACATATCTGTGCATTTACCAAATAATAATGGAATCTGTGATAATGAAATCCTGAAAATCTTGCTGGCTTTCTCCTATTTCATGATATCATTCTGCCTCTCAGTCAATCAGCAGCTGAGGGAATCTTGAGGCTTCCATGCCCTATACCCAGATCCCAGATCTAAACTCCTGTTCACCTTTGTGACAATTTAAAGTAGAAAATTGAACTTTAATATTTATTTAATTATACCGCTTGCTAAGTAGGGAATCTTCAAAGTGATTTGGGATTAAGGGGAATGTACAGAATGACAAGGTGGTTTCCTTCTGTGGTATTGGATCAGAAATTTCCTAGGTTGTGACTTTGAAGTGAGAGGTTACTTGTGTACTCACCCAATATACCTTCACATTCTTACTGATATAATAGGCTGGCATGGTCTAGGGTTCCCTGGAGTATTGAGTCTGTAAGAACAGGGGGAAGAGACTGATACCAGACAATTATTTGGGACTTGTTTGGCTGACACAGTAAAAGATCAGTGTATATAAAAGGAGAACTGAGGAACAATTAACTATTTGACAGCTGGTGCTCTTCCAAACTAGTGTTGCCAACCTTCTCTGATCAGAATTGCCTTGGCTCATCTTGATGGATTGGTATCTGTGTCCTACTAAGTGGTCAGTGATAAACCCTCTTGATCCTGGGGTTTACAGTTAAAACTAGGCCATCAAGACAGAAAAATGTGACCCTATTAAATGCCTAGGACAGAAGAGCAGCTATGTTTCCTCCAGACAAACCCTCTAAATGTATTAGTAGTGCCAGAACTGTTTGTTCAGAGGTACCATCTGAGTTTATGGGGTCTGAGGTAGCTGGGTAACCACTAGTTCATATCTGATTTTCTGCTCCATAAGTAGTTCCTGGAAACCATACCTTACAAAGTAAAAGTCTGCCCTCCTTTTGCAGAATTTTTCTCCATGTTAAAAGTCATTATGAATTCATCAACATATAATTTTTAGTGATTATTTGGATTTTTTACATAATATACATTATACTCCTTTCCATTGCTCCCAGGTTTAAATTCCTATCCATGTGTCAAACTAATTTTTTTCTTTAAATTACCTCAACTGAAGTATGTGTTTTTCATACTCATTGGAACAAGATCAGAGGCCAAGTCCCTTAAAGAAAACTGAATTCATCCTTGACTGGTACCATCCCCAAGAATAGTCCATCAGTCCTGACAAGCTCTGTACTTCATCACCTTGATCACAGGTTTTCTAATGTATTTATTTATTTCCATTTTTTTACTTTTATCCCATCTGCTGCCCACTCACTCTTCTACTTCCAAGTCCACCCAGGCTCCTTCTACCCCTATGCCCTTTCTGGAGTTCCCTGATAGAGGAGGTCCTCCTCCCCCTTCTATTTGTCCCTAGCTTATCAGTTGTCATCAAGGCTGGCTGAATCATGTTCCTCTCCAGCATGATTTTCAGGGCATTGTACTTGTGTCCTCAATTCCCTCTACTATGACAATCTTCCTGCCTCCTCTTCAGCAGGCTTCCCAGATCTCTGAGGGGAGGAAGAATTTCATAGGGAAACCACAGTTTTAAAGGCTCTCTCTGCATAATATTGTACTGTGGGTCTCTGTATGCAATCCAGTTTGATGCAGAATGAAGCATCTCGATGGAACCAAGAACATGGCAATGATCAATCAGTTGAGGGCAGAGAGCAGCATATTTTTATAACAACCTGGGTTGCTTGAAAAATTCTGTAGGATGAACTGGACAAACAGCATAATTCACTGCTATCCAATCCCCCTAGTAGAAGACTAATTTGGTCACAATAACATGGCCTTTTGGAACTTTATTCCCCACTATAAGGAGACTCATAATAAATGAATACATGCTATATTTGTATTTCTACATTTATTTACTTCACTGGGGATAATTTTCCCTTTTTCCATCCATTTTATTGAAAATATGATATCATTTTCTTGGCTGCAAAATACTCCATTATGGAAATATTACACATTTTCCCCAAATGAGAGTGTCAGTACTGTTCTTTAGAACTTGGAAGTTGCTGGGACTTTATTTATTGTGTTGAAGGACAAACAAAGTTCTTTTGGCCTAGAAGCCAATCCATCTTCTTCCACATCCTGGTGATTTGCACTGCAATGTCCCCTTGAAGTTCATCTATTTGCATGTGTACTTCCAATTGAGGAAATATCTGGGAAAGGTTAGGAGGTATGGACTTGTTAGATAATATATCTCCTTTTGTAATTATTATAGGAGGGTGTTCTTTGAGGTTGATATGCCAATGAAAGTGACCAGACACATGGATTCTCTGTCTCTTGGTCTCTTTCACTTTATATCTTTGCTTATGTTGGTCTCTGTCTCTCTATTTCTGAATCTGTTGTTCTAGCTCTTTCTCTCTCTGTCTCTTTAAGTCTCCCTCTGCCTGCAGCTTGTGGATCAGTATGAAAAGCTACCAGTTCTTCTTAAGGACTACAATAAGTTGTCTGCTTCCTGATGTGACATCATGGATTGTCTCTGTAAAAATATAAGCAAGCTGCCAATTAAACACTTTTTGTTCAAAGAGTTTCTTGCTCAGGGATGGTTTAACAATAAGTGATTCATTGGCTGAGGACATATCTGTACATTTAATAAATAATAATGGAATCTGTGTTAGTATAAATATCAAATATCAAGGACATGTGAATTCATTAAAGATAACTTGCAAGAAATATGTGACACTTTTCCTGAAATAATAGTCTTTTACACAGAAACTATCATCTCTGAGTTCTGTGCTTTCAGCTGCCCCTAATGAGGCATGTAGTGCTGCTCATCTTGTCTCTCAACCAGGCTGTCCAGTCATCTTCTTAATAACTATCTACTGAAATTCTTACTGGCTTTTACCTGCTTCATGATATCATTCTCCCTCTCAGCCAATCAACACCTGAGAGAATTCTGAGGTTTCCATGGAGATGAGTAAACAAACTGTCCTCAGTGTCTAGTATCTCTTGTCCAGTGCACGTGTGATTTTTCTTGTGAAACCCAACTTGCCTTTATCTTGTCCCATTAACCAGATCCCACACTTTTACACTTGTTTACCTTTGTGACAATGTCAGGTAGGAAATGATCCTTTAATGTTTATTTAATTGGACAGCTTTCTAAGTAGGGAAGCTGTAAAGTGATGTGGTTTTTAATGATAATGTACCAAATGACAAGGTGGTTTCCAACTGTGGTCTTTGATCTAAAATTTCTTAGGTTTTGACATTGAACTGAGCAGTTACTTGCTTAATCACTAAATACACCTTCACATTCTTAATGATATAATAGGATGTCAGGGTCCAGGGTTCCCTGGGGTACTGAGTCTTTAAGAGCAAAGTACAGAGAATGAAACTAGACAATAACTGGGACTGGTATGGCTGAAATAGAGAAAGATCGGTGAGTGTAAAAGGATAACAGACTGGCAATAAACTCTTTGACAGATGATGGGGTTCCACACACCTGTTAGTGAGCTTCAATGAGCAGGGTTGCCTTGGCTAACCTGGCTATATTTTCAGCTTGGTCCTATGCAGTGGTCAGTGAGCAAGACTATTGGTCCTTCTGTTTAAAGTTAAGAATTGTCCTTCAGGACAGAGAAATGAGTCTATGTTATATGCCTACTACACTGAGCAGCTGAGTTTCCTGCTGTGGTCCTCCAGAAAACCCCTATAAACATAGTGTCAGGACTGCTTGTTCCAAGATAGCACTTGACCTCATGTCATCTGATATACCTGGGTAAACACTAGTTCATGGGTAGGATTCTCTGCTATATAATGAATTCCTAGAAAGCATGCCTTACAAAGTCAAACTCTTCCCTCTTTTAGTGAAATCTTTTCTCCATGTTAAAAGTCATTGTAAAGGTTGTCAACATATTTTTGTTGCTTATATGTGAATTTAATATAATGTACATTACAGCCTTCTCTATTGCTACCAGGTTCAAATTCCTAAGCATGGTCCACACTAATTTTTTTTTCTTTATACTAAATCAATTGATGTATTTATTGTTCATATACTCATTGGAACATGATCAGAGCTCAGTGCTGCGAATCTTACAGAAAACTGAGTTCATCCTTGTACTCTCACCACACCCAAGAAGAGGCCATCAGTCCTGGAGAGCTCTATACTTCGTCACCTAGATCACAGTTTCTAATGTACTTATTTATTTCAATTTTTTCACTTGGATTTCCCTTTGCTACCCCTCCTATTCCTCCCAGTCCAATAAGAAGAACACACCCTCTTCTTATTCTTATGCCTGTTCTCTAGTTCCCTAATAGGGGTGGTCCTCCTCCCCCTTCTATCTGACCCTAGCTTATCAACTCTCAACAAGGCTGGCTCCATCATGTTCCTCTGCAGCCTGATTCTCAGGGCATTGTTCTCAATTCCCTCTACTTATGACACTCTTCATGCCTATTCTCATAAAGACTTCCCAGAGCTCTGAGGGGAGGGAGTTTTTCATAGGGAAAGCCCATTTTTGAGCTGGGTGTTTTAAGGTCTCTCTCTCCATACTATCAGACTGTGGGTCTCTGTATGCAAATTGATTTGATTCAGAAGGAAGCATCTTTATGGATCCAAGAACGTGATACTGATCTATCAGTTGAGTACAGAGAACAAAATATTTTAATAAAAAGAGCCTGGGTTGCTTGAAAGTATCCATAGGATGCCCTGGCCCAACAACTCAATTAACTGCCACCCAATCCCCCTAGTGAAGACTGGTTTGGTCACAATTACATGGCCTATTGGAACTTTATCCCCCACTCCTAATAAGTGAAAACATGCAAGATTTGTATTTCTGCATTTAAATTACTTCACCCAGGATGATTTTTCTTGGTTCCATCTATTTGCCTGAAAATATCATGATATCATTTTCTTAGCTGAATAAAACTCCATTATGTAAATATTCCACATTTTCCCTGAAGGAGATTATCAGTACTGTTCTTTATTACTTGGAGGTTGCTGGGACTTTAACCATTGTATTGAATGACAAACTATAAAGATAACTATGTTCTTTTGGCCTAGAAGTCCCTCCATCTTCTTCCACTTCCTGGTGATTTAAATTGCAATGTCCCATTGAATGCATGTTGAGTCAACAGTGTGAAAATATCTGGAAAGGGTTAGCATGTATGGCCTTGTTAGTTAATATAATGCAAATAGGATTTATATTATAGGAGGGTGTGCTTTGATGTTTATATGCCAATAAAAGTGAATAGACAGAATGTAGTGTCTGTCTCTCAGTCTTTGTCACATTTTATCTTTGTTTCTCTGTCTCAGTTTCTCTATTTCTGTATCTGTCTCTATAGCTTTCTCTCTGTCTCTCTCAGTTTCCCTGTCTTTGCCTGCCATATGTGGTTCAGTAAGAAATGCTCTCAGTTCTGCCAAAGGACTACAAAAAGATTACTACTTGCTGATGTGACATCATGTAAAGTCTCTGTAAAAATATAAACAAGATCCCAATTAAGTGCTTTTTGTTCAGAGAATTGCCTTGCTCAAGGAGAATTTTCACAGTAATTCACTGACTGAGGACATATCTATGCATTTAAAAATTAATAATGGAATCTGTGATAATATGAAAGTCACATGTCAAAGACATGTGAGTTTATTTATGACCACAGGAAAGAAATATGTAACACTTTTCTTGAACTAAGAGACATGGGTATAGGAACTGATATCTCTAGGTTGTGCTTTTACATGCAGAGATTGAGGCATGTAGGGCTGCTCAGACTTTCTCTCATGCAGGCTGTCCACTTGGTCCTTTTAATAACTGGCTCCTGAAACTGTTACTGGATTTCACCTGTTTCATGACATCATTCTCCCGATCATCTGATCAGCACCTGAGAGAATTTTGAGGTTTCCAAGGATAGCAGTAAACAAACTTTGCTCACTGACCAGTATTTCTGATCCTTGAACATGTAATTTTTCTTGTGAAGCCCAGCAAGCCTTTATCTCAACTTTTTACCAGATCCCATTCCTTTACTCCTGTTTACCTCCATAACAGTGTCAGGTAGGAAAGGAAACATTCATGTTTATTTAATTGGACAGCTTCTTAAGTAGGGAAGCTTCAAAATGATTAGGATTAAGGGGAATGTTCAGAATGACAAGGTGGTCTCATACTGTAGTCTTGCTTCTGAAATTTCCCAGGTTGTGACTTAGAACTGAGCAGTTACTTGTATACTCACTAAATGTAACCAGGCTTAAGATTACTTAGGTTATTGAGTCTAAGAACAGGGAAAAGAGAAGGAAACCAGACAATTCCTGGGACTAGTTTGGCTGAAACAGAGAAAGATAGGTGAGTGTAACAGCAGAACTGAGGGGCAATAAACTGTTCAACAGCAGTGCTGTTCCACACTAGCTTTGGCAACCCTGTGTGAGCAGGGTTGGCTTGGCTGACATGGGTGAATCAGCAGCTCTGTCCTAACAGTGATCAGTGAGGAAACCACTTAGTACTGGGGTTAAAAATTAAAATTGGGCCTTCAGGACAGAGAAATGTGTCTGTCTTATAGGCCTATGACACAAGAGCATCTCTGTCCTCCAGACTACCCTCTAAATGTAGTGTTAGCACCAGGGCTGATTGTTCAGAGGTCCTACCTGAGCTCATAGGGTCTGATGTAGCTAGGTAACTACTAGTTCATGGCTAGGATCCTCTGCTACATAATGTGTTCCTGGAAAGCATGCCTTACAAAGTCAAACTCGGCCCTCTTTTAGCAGAAACTTTTCTCAATTTAATGTCAGTGTAAAAGTTGTCAACATATTATTTTTATTGATTATGTAGGAATTTCATATAACATACATTACACTACCTTTCCATTGCTCCCAGGTTCCAATACTTACCCATGTGTCAAACTAATATTTTCTTTTCTTTTATTTAAAATACATCAGTTGAAGTATAAGTTGTTGATGTACTCATCGGAACATGATCAGAGTCTCAGTGCCAAGTCCCTTAAAAAAAAAACTGAGTGTATTTTTGACACACCCTGGCACCACCCTCAAAAAGAATTCATCAGTCCTGAAGAGCTCTATACTTTATCACCTTGATCACAGTTTTTCTTATCTATTGATTTATTATGATTTGCTCACTCTTTATCCCCTCTGCTGTCCCCTCATTCTTCTCCTTCCAGCCCACTAACCCTACTTCTTCTACGTCTATACCTTTTCTCTAGTTCCCAATAGGGTAGTTTCCCCCCCTTCTATCTAACTGTAGCTTATCAAGTAGCATCTACCTTGGCTGCATCATCTTTCTCTAAGGCCTGATTCTCAGGGAATTGTTCTGCTTGTGTACTCAATTCCCTCTATTCATGATACTCTTCCTCCCTCCTATCCTGCAGGATTCCCAGATCTCTTAGTGGAGGGAAAATTTCATAGAAAAATCCTATTTAGAGCTGGGTCTTTTAAGATCTATCTCTGAATAATATCAGACTGTTGGTCTCTGTATGCATTCCTATTTAATGTACAAGGAAGCATCTCTGGATCCAAGAACATGGCATTGTTCTATCAGTTGAGGTCAGAGAGAAACATATTTCATTAACAAGAACCTGGATTGCTTGACAATTTCTGTATCATGCCCTGGCTCCACAATTCTATTCACTGCCACCAACACCGCTAGTGAAAGACTGGTTTGATCACAATCTCATGGCCTATTGGAACTTTATCTCCCACTATTAGGAGACTTCCTAATAAGTAAATACATACCATATTTGTCTATCTGCATTTTAGTTACTTGACCAAAGATGATTTTTCCTGGTTCCATCTATTTGCCTGAAAATATAATGATGTCATTTTCTTAGTTGAAGAATAATCCATTATGGAAATATTCCACATTTTCCCCAAAGGAGATTTTTCCTTGGAATTTGATGGGACTTGGATCGTTGTATTGAATGTGAAACTGTCAAGATAACTATGTTCTTTTAGTCTTTTAGCATAGAAGTCCCTCTATCCACTTTCTGGTGATTTAAACTGCAATGTCCCCTTAAAGCTTATCTATTTGCTTCTTTAGTTTCCAGTGAGGAAATGCCTGGGAAGGGTTTGGAGGTATGGCCCTGTTAGATAATATAATTCCTATTGGAGTTATAATATGGGAGGGTGTGCTTTGATGTTGATATGCCAAAGAAAATAGGATGGAGATAGGATGGAGTCTCTGTCTCTCAGTCTCCATAAATTTTTATCCTTGTTTCTGTGGTCTTCATCTCTCTATTTTTGAATTTGTCTCTACAATTTCTTTCTCTCTGTCTCTCTCAGTCTCCCTCTCTTGCCTTGTGCTATGTTTCTGTGTGAAAAGCTCTCAGTACTGCTGAAGGACTACAACAAGCTGACTGCTTGTTGACATGATATTCTGGATGCTTTCTGTAAAAATATAAGCAAGCTCCCAATTAAGTGCTTTTTACTCATAGATTTGTATTGGTCAGGGAGCATTTTCCCATTAAGTAATTACCTGACTGAGGACATATCTGTGCATTTAAGAAATAGTAATGGAATCTATGATATGGTGAAATTCACATGTCAAGAATATGTGACTTTATTAATGAACAATTGAAAGAAATATGTAATAATTTTCCTGAACTAAGAATCTTGGACACAGGATCTGTCATCTCTGGGTTGTGTGCTTTCAGTTGCCCAGATTGAGGCATGCAGGGATGCTCAGCATTTCTTTTTTTTTTTATGTTTTTTTTATCAGTTACATTTTATTAACTGTATCCCAGCCGTGTCCCAATCCCTCATTCCCTCCCAGTGCTCCCTTCCTCCCTCATCTCCACCCTGTCCCTTTCCAAGTCCACTGATAGAGGGGACCTCCTCCCCATTCATCTGATCCTGTTTTATCAGGTATCTTCACGACTGGCTGCAAAGCCCTCCTCTGTGGCCTAACAGGACTGGTCCTCCCTTCGGGGGTGGGGAGACCAAAGAGCCAGTCATTGAGTTCCTGTTAGAAATAGTCCTTGTTCCCCTCCCTTTGGGAAACCAATTGGTAACTGAGCTACCACAGGCTACATCTGAGTGGAGGTTCTGGGTTATATCCATACATGGTCCTTGGTTGAATGTCAGTCTCAGAAAAGACCCTGTGCCCAGATATATTTGGTCCTTGTGGAGCTCCTATCCTTTCCCCATCAGACTAATTCCCCTTCTTTCTTATGATTCCCTGTACTCTGCCAAAGGTTTGGTCATGAGTCTTTGCTTTGAAAACACTGCTAGTTAAGAGTCTTTCAGATGCACTCAGTAGACTCCTGTCATACGTTTAATGCACATCCCATCTGTCTTTCTAAACGAGGATTGATCATCTTACCCCATGTCCGCTCAATTGATTATCTTTTTTAGGAGTATAGATTTCATTATGTTTATCATATCTTATAGGTCTATATAAGTGAGTATATCCCATGTTTGTCTTTCTCCTTCTGGGATATTTCACTCAGAATGTTCAAGTACACAAAAAGGACACTTGCTCAACCATGTTTATAGCAGCTCTATTTGTAATAGCCAGAACCTGGAAACAACCCAGATGTCCATCAACGGTGGAATGGGTACAGAAATTGTGGTATTTTTATACAATGGAATACTACTCAGCAATCAAAAAGGAGGAAATCATGAAATTTGCAGGCAAATGGTGGGATGCTCAGCATTTCTCTCAAGCACACTGTCCACTTAAAATGTTTTAATAACTGGCTCCTGAAATTCTTACTGGTTTTCACCTATTTCTTGACACCATTCTCCCTCTCAGCCAATCAGCACCTGAGAGAATCTTCAGATTTACGAGGAGATGAGTAAACAAACTTTCCTCAGTATCCAGTACCTCAGATACTGTTATTTTTGGGAAATCCAAGAAGCTTTTATCTTGTCCCTTTATCTAGATCCCACACCTTTACACCTGTTTACCTCTGTGACAATATCAGGTTGGAAAAGAAAATTTAATGTTTATTTAATTGGACATCTTCCTAAGTAGAGAAGCTTCAAAGTGATGTGAGGTTAAGGGGAATGTACTAAATGACAAGGTGGACTCCTACTGGGCTCTTGCATCTGAAATTTCCTAGGTTGTGACTTAAACCTGAGCAGTTACTTGCATACCGACTAAACTTACGTTCACATTCTTACTGGCATAATAGGCAGGCTAAGCCTAGGGTTCCCTGGGGTATTGAGTCTTTAAGAGCAGTGAAAAGAGAAGAACAGCAGACAGTTCTTGATTCTGGTTTGGCTGAAACAGAGAAGGATCAGTGAGTGTAAAAGAAGACCTGAGGTTAAGATATTTTTTTTTCATAATTGGTGCTGTTAAAAACTAGTGTCGCCAAACCTCTATTAGCAGGGTTGCCTTGGCTGAACTGGCTGGATCACCAGCTGTTTTCTACTCAGTGTTCAGTCAGGAACCCTCTTGGACCTGGGCTTTACAGTTAAAACTGGGCCTTCAGGACAGAGAAATGGTTCTGTGTTATATACCTAGGACACAAGAGAAGCTGTGTCTCCCAGAAACAACCTCTAAACATAGTGTTAGTGACAGGACTGCTTGTTCAGATATCACCTGAGCTTATGAGGTCTGAGGTTCCTGGTAACCACTAGTTCATGGCGAGGATTCTCTACTATATAATGAGTTCCTTGAAAGCATGGATTCAGTCTCTATTTTTCGGAATCAGTCTCTCTAGCTTTTTCTCTGCCTCTCTTTGTTTCCTTCTCTCTGCCTGCCACTTGTGGTTCAGTATGAAAAGCTCTCAGTTCTGCTGAAGGACTACAAGATGACTACTTGCTGACATGATATCTTGGGTGGTCTCTGTAAATAATATAAGCAAGGTCCCAAATAAGTGCTTTTTGTTCAAAGAGTTGTCTTGGTCAAGGAGCATTTTCACAGCAAGTAATTGACTGAGGACATATTTGTTCCTTTAACAAATAACAATGGAATCTGTGATAACGTGAAACTCCCATGTCAAGGACATGTGATTGTTATTAACCACTTGAAAGAAATATGTAACACTTTTCCTGAACTGTCATCTCTGGGTTCTGTGCTTTCAGCTGCACAGATTGAGGCATAAAGGGCTGCTCAGCCTTTCTCTAAAGCACACTGCCCACTTGGCCCTTTTAATAACTGGCTCCTGAAACACTGGCTCTCATTTGTTTCATGACACCACTCTTCTCTCTCATTCAATGAATACCTGAGAGAATCTTGAAATTTTCAAGGAGATGAGTAAACAAACTTTCCAGTATCTCTGATCCTGTGCACATGTGTCTTTTTCTGGTGAAACCCAGCAAGCCTTTATCTCACCCCTTTTCCAGATCCCACACCTTTACTCCTTTTTACCTCTGTAACAATATCAGATAGGAAATGAAACTTTAATGTTTTGTTTTGTTTTGTTTTTTGACAGCTTCCTAAGTAAGGGAGCTTCAATGTGATGGGGGATTAATATGAATGTATGGAATGACATGGTATTTTCTTATTGTGGTCTTGGATCTGAAGTTTCACACATTGCAAATTTGAAATGAGCAGTTACTTGCATACTCACTACAAATACCTTCCCATTCTTATTGATATAATAGGTTGGCAGGGTCTAGAGTTCCATGGGGTATTGATTATTTAGGAGCAGAGAAGAGAAGAAAACAGATGATTCCTAGGATTGGTTTGGCTGAGACAGAGAAAGATCGGTGTACATGAAAGTGGAACTGAGGGGCAATAAACTGTTTGAAATCTGGTATTGTTCCATACTTGTGTTTGCAACACTCTAAGCAGGGAAGCCTTGCTGACCTGGCTGGATTAGCAGCAGGGTCCTACATTTGGGTCAGTGTGGAAACCTCCTTGTATTGGGGTTTCAGTTAAAACTGGTAATTCAGGACAGAGAAATGAGTCTGTGTTATATGTCTAGGACAAAAGAGCAGCTGTGTGTTCCTGCATATATCCTCCAGACAAATCCTCTAAACATATTGTTAATGCCAGGACTCCTTGTTCAAGGTGCCACCTGAGCTAATGAGGTCTGAAGTATTCGGGTAACCACTAGTTCATGGCTATGATTTTCTGTTACATAATGAGTTCCTCAAAAGCATGCCTTACAAAGTCAAACTCTATCCTCATTTAGCGTAATCTTTCCGTAATCTTTCCTCAATGTTAAAAGTCATTGCAGTAGTTGTCAACATATTATTTTTATTGATGATGTGGGAATTTCTTATAATATGCATTACAATCTTTATACCATTACTCCCAGGTTCAAATTCCTATCCATGGGGCACACATTTTTTTTTCTTTAAAATATATCAATTGAAGAATGTATTGTTCATATACTCATTGAAACATGGTCAGAATCTCAGTTCATCCTTCCCACACACTGGCACTACCACAAGAAGCTTTCAGTCCTGAACATCTCTATACTTCATCACCTTGATCACAGTTTTTCTTATGTATTTATTTATTATGACTTATTCACTTTATTTCCCCTCTACTGCCCTCTTGATCTTCTCCTACCCCTATGCCCTTTCTCTAGTTCCCTCATAGGAAGGTCCTCCTACCCCTTCTATCTGGCCCTAACTCATCAGGTGTCATCAATCCTGGCTGTATCATCTTCCTTTGTGACTTGATTCTCAGGGCATTGTTATTCTAGTGTCCTCAATCCCATGCCCTTATGACACTCTTCCTGCCTACTCTCCTACAGGCTTCCAAGATATCTGAGGGGAGGGAGAATTTTATAGGAAAATCCCATTTAGAGCTGGGTGTTTCAAGATACCTTTCTAAAAAATATAGAACTGTGGGTCTCTGATGCAATCATAGTTGATGCAGAATATCACATCTTATGGATTCAAGAACACGGGACTGATATATCATTTGAGGGCAGAGTGAGCAACATATTTTAATATCAACAGCTTGGTTCCTTTAAAATTTTAGTAGGATGCCCTGGCTCAACAACTCAATTAACTGCCACTTAATCCCCCTAGAGAAAACTCCATTGATCATAATAGATGGCCTATTGGAATTTTATTTTACACTATTAAGAGACTTCCTAATAAGTGAACAAATACCATATTTGTCTTTCTGCATTTTATTTACTTCACGCAGGATGATTTTTCCTGGTTCTGTGCATATGTCTGAAAATATAACAATGTTATTTTCTTAGCTGAAGAATACTCCTTTAATGTAATATTCCACATTTTCCCCAAAGGAGATTGTCAGTCCTGTTTTGTAGTCCTGGGAATTTTCTAGGACTTCAATCATTGTATTGAATGACATACTGTAAATATAATTATGTTCTTTTCACCTAGAAGTTCCAACATCTTCTTCCACTTCTTGTAATTTGAATTGCAATGTTCATGTGAAACTCATCTATTTACATATTTAGTTCCCAGTGAGGAAATGTCTTGGAAATCTTTAGGAGGTATGGCCTTGTTAGATAATATAATTCTTATTGGAGTTTTAATAAAAGAGGTTGTGCTTTGAGGTTGTTATGACAATGAATGTGACCAGACAGAATGGAGCCTCTGTCTTTCCATAAGTATAAATGCCAGGGCTGATTGTTCATAGGTGCCACCTGGGCTCATGGGGTCTGAGGTATCTAGGTACCCACTAGTTCATGGCTAGGATTCTCTAGTACATAATGAGTTCCTGGAAAGCAAGCCTTACAAAGTCGAATTCAGCTCTCCTTTAGTGGAATCTTTTTTATATTTTAAAAGTCATTGGAAAAGTTGTAAATACTTTTTATGGATTATGGGGGAATTTCATATATTATACATTACAGTCCTTTTCCATTGCTTCCAGGTTCAAATTCCTACCTATTTGTCACGTTAAAATATTTATTTTTAAAATGCATCAATTGAAGTATGTGTTTTTCATATACTCATTGGAACAAAATCAGAGTCGCAGTGCCAAGTCCCTTAAAAAAAAAACCAAAAAAAAAAAAAAAAAAACAACAACAACTAAGTTCATCCTTGCTGCACACTGGCAACACCCCCAAGGAGAGGCCATCTGGTCTGAAGAGCTTTATATTTCATCACCTTGCAAACCACTTTTCTTATGTATTTTTATTATGAATTTTTAATTTTGTATCCACTCTCTGCTCCCTTCCTCTTCTCCTTTTCGTACCATCCAGGCTCCTGCTTCTTTTATTTTATTTTATTTTTTTCTTATCAGTTACATTATATTAACTCTGTATCCCAGCTGTATCCCACTCCCTCATTCTCTCCCACTCCTACCCTCCCTCCCTCATCTCCACCCTGTCCCTTTCCAAGTCCACTGATAGAGGGGACCTCCTCCCCATTCATCTGATCCTATTTATCAGGTATCTTCAGGACTGGTTGCAAAGTCCTCCTCTGTGGCCTAACAGGACTGCTCCATCTTTTGGGGGGTGGGGAGGTCAAAGAACCAGCCATTGAGTTCCTGTTAGAAGTAGTCCTTGTTCCACTTACTATGGGAAACCAATTGGTTACTGAGTTACCACGGGCTACATCCGAGCAGAGGTTCTAGGTTATATCCATACATGGTCCTTGGTTGAATGTCAGTCTCAGAAAAGACCCTGTGCCCAGATATATTTGGTCCTTGTATAGCTCCTATCCTTTCCCCATCATACTAACTCCCCTTCTTTCATATGATTCCCTGTACTCTGCCAAAGGTTTGGTTATGGGTTTTGTATCTGCTTTGAAAACATTGCTAGTTAGAGTCTGTCAGATGCCTTCAGTAGACTCCTGTCATACTTTCAATGCATATCCCATCTGTCTTTCTAAATGAGGATTGATCATCTTACCCCATGTCTGCTCTCTTGATTATCTTTTTTTATGTGTATAGATTTCATTATGTTTATCATCTCATATAGGTCTAGATAAGCAAGTATATACCGTCTGTGTCTTTCTCCTTCTGGGATATTTCACTCAGAATGATCTTTTCTAGATCCCCATTTGCTTGCAAATTTCATGATTTCCTCATTTTTTGTTTGCTCAGTAGTATTCCATTGTGTAAAACTACCACAATTTCTGTATCCATTCCTCTGTTGATGGACATCTGGGTTGTTTCCAGGTTCTGGCTATTACAAATAGAGCTGCTATAAACAGGGTTGAGCAAGTATCCCTTTTGTGTACTTAAGTAAATATTGGATATATACCTAGGAGTGGTATAGCTGGGTCTTGAGGAAGCATTATTCCTAATTGTTTGAGAAAGCACCAGATAGATTTCCAAAGTGGTTGTACCAGTTTACATTCCCACCAGCAGTGGAGGAGGGTTCCTTTTTCTCTACAACCTCTCCAGCCTGTGTTGTCACTTGAGTTTTTCATCTTGGCCATTCTGATGGGTGTAAGGTGATATCTCAGGGTTATTTTGATTTGCATTTCCCTGATGGCTAATGAGGTTGAGCATTTATTTAAGAGTTTCTCTGCCATTCAATATTCCTCTGTTGAGAATTCTCTGTTTAGCTCTGTTCCCCATTTTTTAAATGGAATACTTGGTTTGTTGCTTTTCAGCTTCTTTAGTTCTTTGTATATACTGGATATTAGTCCTCTGTCAGGTAAAGGGTTAGTGAAGATTCTTTCCCAATCTGTAGGCAGTTGTTTTCTTTAGATGACAGTGTCCTTTGCTTTACAGAAGCTTTTCAGTTTCATAAGGTCCCAATTATTAATTTTTGCTCTTAGCGCCTGTGCTATTGGTGTTCTGTTCAGGAATTTTCTCCTGTGCCAATGAATTCTAGGCTGTTCCCCAATTTTTATTCTAACAGATTATAGAGTATCTAGTTTTATGTTGAGGTATTTGATCCACTTGGACTTTAGTTTTGTGCAGGGTGATAAATATGGATCTATTTTCACTTTTCTGCATGTAGACATCCAGTTGGACCAGCACCATTTGTTGAAGATCCTGTCTTTTTTCCATTGAATCATTTTGTCTTCTTTGTCAAAAATCGAGTATTAATAGGTGTTTGGGTTTGTTTCTGGGTCTTCTATTTGATCTCCTTTCTTTTTTATGCCAATACCATGCAGTTTTTATTACTGTTGCTCTGTAGTACAGCTTGATATCAGGGATGGTGATACCTCCAGATGATCTGTTGTTGTACGGATTGTTTTGGAGATTCTTGGTTTTTTGTTTCTCCATATGAAGCTGAGAATCTTTTTTTGAAGGTCTGTAAAGAATTGAGCTGGTATTCTGATGGGAATTGCATTGAATATATAGATTGCTTTTGCCAGGATGGCCATTTTCACAATGTTAATCCTACCAATCCATGAGCACAGGAGATCTTTCCACGTTCTGATATCTTCTTCAATTACTTTCTTCAGAGACTAGAAGTTTTTCTCAAACAGGTCTTTCACTTGCTTGGTTAGTGTCACCTCAAGGTACTTTATGTTATTAGTGGCTATTGTGAAGGGTGTTGTTTCCCTAATTTCTTTCTTGTCCCTTTTGTCTTTAGTATACAGGACGGTTTCTCATTTTTTTGAGTTGATTTTGTATCCTTTCACATTGCTGAAGGTGTTTATCAGCTAGAGGAGTTCTCTGGTTGAATTTTTGGGTTCACTTATATATACTATCATATCATCTGCAGATAATGACCCTTTGACATCTTCCTTTCCGATTTGTATCCCCTTGACCCCTTGATCTCCTCATTTTTTTTCTATGGTTTTCAGTTGGGCCATTAGGTTATTTGTATGTGATGTTAGGAATTTCTTCTTGCAGGCACTTAGTGCTATAAATTTTCCTCTGAGCACTGCTTTTAATGTGTCCCATAAATTTAGGTATGTTGTGCCTTCATTTTAATTGAATTTTAGAAAGTCTTTACTGTCTTTCTTTATTTCTTCTTTAACCCAGCTGTCATTGAGTAACAAGTTGTTCAGTTTCCATGTGCGTGTGGGCTTTTTGTTATTTCTGTTGTTGTTGAGGTCCAGCTTTAGTCCATGGTGGTCAGATAAAATACAAGGGATTGTTTCAATATTTTTGAGGCTTGCTTTATAACCAACTATATGGTCTATTTTGGAGAAGGTTCCATGCGATGCTGAAAAGAAGGTATACTCTTTTGAGTTTGGATGAAAAGATCTGTAGACATCTATTAGATACATTTGATTTAGGGACTCTGTAAGTGTTTTTATTTCCCTATTTGTTTTCTGTCTAGTTGATCTTCCCTCAGTGAGAGTGGAGTGTTGAAGTCTTCTACTATTAAGGTATTAGTATCAATGTATGATTTAAGCTTTAATATTGTTTTATTTACGAATGTAAGGGCTCTTGTATTTGGGGCATAGATATTCAAGTTTGTGATGTCCTATGGTGGATTTTTCCTTTGATGAAAATATAGTGGCCCTCCTTATCTTTTTTTATTAACTTGGGTTGAAAGTCTATTTTATTAGATATTAGGATGGTACTCCAGCTTGTTTTCTGGAACCCTTTGTTTGAAAAATATTTTCCAGCCCTTTACTCTAAGGTAGTGTTTTTCTTTGTTGCATAGGTGTGTTTCTTGGATGCAACAGAATGTTGGATCCTGTTTCCGCAACCATTCTGTTAGTCTGTGTGTTTTTATTGGTGAATTGAGTCCATTGATGTTGATAGATACTAGTGACTAACAATTATTTCTTACTTTTGATGTGGGGTTGGTGGTGTCACTGAGTTTCATTACTTGTATTCTTTTGTTTTGTTTGTTTGTTTCTTTGTTTTTTGTTGTTGTTGTAGTTATCTATTTCCTCTGTTTCATTAGATGCAGTTGTTTTCTTTGGTTTGGAGTTTCCCTTCTAGTAACTTCTGTAGAGCTGGGTTACTATGTACATATTGTTTAAATTCGGTTTTTTCATGGAATATTTTGAATTCTCTATGTTGATTGAATGTTTGCTGGATATAGTAGTCTGGGTTAGAATCTGCGTTCCCTTAAGAACTGTATGATTTCTGTCCAGGCCCTTCTGTCTTTCATAGTTTCTGTTGAGAAATCTGGTGTGATTCTGATAGGTCTATCTCCATATGTTACTTGGCCTTTTTCCCTTGATGCATTTAGAAGTTTTTCTTTGTTCTGTAGGTTCAATGTTTTGACTATGATGTGACATGAAGAATTTCTTTTCTGGTCTAGTCTACTTGGTGTTCTGTAGGCCTCATGTATGTTTATGGAGATATCTTTCTTTAAGTTGGGAAAATATTCTTCTATAATTTTCTTGAAAATATTCTCCAGACCTTTGCAGACTCCTTCTTCTTCCCCTATGCCAATATTCTAATTCCCTGAGGTGTTGCTTGAAAATTTTTATAGGATACTGCTGGCCCAAAACTCAATTAACTGCCATCCAATCTCCCTAGTGGAAGACTGTTTTGCTCACAATCGATGACCTATTGGTAATTAATCCCTCCCTATTAGGAGACCTCCTAATAAGTGAATATATATCATATTTGTCTTTCTGCATTTTAGTTTCTTCACCCAGGATGATATTTCCTGGTTCCATCCATTTTCATGAAAATACCATGATGTCATTTTCTTAGCTAAATAATACTTCATTAAGGTAATATTCCACATTATCCACAAAGTAGATTGTTAGTCCTGTTCTATAATCTTTGAAATTTGCTGGGACTTTAATCTCTGTATTGAAGGACAAACTTTCAGGATAACAATGATCTTTTAGCCTTGAATTCCTCAATCTTCTTCAACTTCCTCGTGATCTGAATTGCAATGTCCCCTGGAAGCCCATATATTTACATGTGGAGACCCACGGAGGAAATGTCTGTGAAGTGTTAGGAAGTATGGTCATGTTAGATAATATAATTCCTTTTGTTTCCCTAATTTCTTTCTCAGCCCTTTTATCTTTTGTATACAGGAGGGCTACTGATTTTTTGAGTTAATTTGTATCCAATAATTTCACTGGAGGTGTTTATCATCTGTAGGAGTTTCCTGGTAGAATTTTTGTCACTCGGGTATACTAACATGTCGTCTGCAAATATTGATACTTTGACTTCTTCCTTTCTGATTTGTATTATCTTCATCTCCATCATTTGTCTTATTGCTCTAGCAAGGACATCCAATACTATGTTGAAGAGAAATGGAGAGAGTGTGCAGTCTTGCCTTGTCCCTGATTTCAGTGTGATTGCTTTAAGTTTTTCTCCCTTTAGTTTGATTTTGGCTATTGGCTTGCTTTATATTGCTTTTACTATATTTACTTATGTGTCTTGTTTCCTTGAACTCTCCAATACTTTAAACAGGAATGAATTTTGGACTTTGTCAAATGCTTTTTCAGAATCTTAAGATATATCATGTTTTTGTTTTTGTTTTTTTTTTTCTTTCATTTTTTTTTAAATTTGGTTATTCATATTGATGGATTGCCTTACATTGAACCACCCCTGCATGCCTGAGATGAAGCCTTCTTGGTCATAATGGATGATATCTTTGATGTATTCTTGTATTCAGACAAAGACAAAAAGTACCTTGGTATGACCCTAAGGAAGCAAATTAAAGACTTGTATGCAAAAAATGTCAAGTCTCTGAAGAAAGAATTAGAAGAAGATATCAGAAGATAAAAATATCTCCCATGCTCATGGCTTGACAGGATAAACATTGCAACAATGGCCATCTTACAAAAAGCAATGTACAGATTAAATGCAATTCCCATCAAATTACCAACACAATTGTTTATAGATATTGAAAGAAAAATTCTCAACTTCATAGGGAAAAATAATGAACTCAAAATTGGTAAAACAACCTCTACCTTAAAAGCTCTTCTGGAGGATTCTCAATTGCTGAGCTCAAGTTGTACTGTAGAGCAACAGTCATAAAAAATGCATGGTAGGGCATAGAAACCAAAAAGTGGATTAATGCAACTGAAGAGAAGACCCAGAAATAAACCCACACAGTAGTGGACACCTGAGTTTTGAAAAAGATGCCAAACCACACAATGGAAAATGATACTATCTTCAACAAATGGTGCTGCTCTAACTGGATGTCTTCAGGTAGAAAAAAAGCACAAAACTGAAATCCAAGTGGATCAAAGACCTCAACACAAAAACCAGACACATTAAGTAGGTTAGAAGAAAAGTGGGTAAGAGCCTTGAACTCATTGGCATGGGAGACAATTTCCTGAACAGAACAACAGCACAGGCTCTAAGAGCAACAATCAGTATATAGGACCTCATGAAATTGAGAAGATTCTGTAAAATAAAGGACATTGTCATCAAAACAAAACAAACACCTACAGATTGGGAAAGAATCTTCACCAAGCCTCTACATGCCAGTGGAATGTTATCCAGATAAAGAACTAAAGAAGTTGAAAAGCAACAAATAAAGTAATCCAATTAAAAAGTGGGGAACAGAGCTAAACAGAGAATTCTCAATAGAAGAACATCAAATGGCAATGGCAGAGAAACACTTAAAGAAATACTCAACTTCCATAGCTATCAGGGAAATATAAATCAAACTGACACTGAGATTTTATCTTATACCCAGCAGAATGGCCAAGATCAAAATCTGAAATGACAACACATGCTGGAGGGATTGTGAACAAAGGGGAACCGTCCTCCACTGCTGGTATGAATGTAAACTTTTGAAACCACTCTGGAAATCAATCTGGTACTGTCTCAGACAACAAGGAATAGCGCTTCCTCAAGATTCAACCATACCATTCCTAGGCATATATCCAGAAGAGGCTCAAGTCCACAATAAGAACATTTGCTCAACCATGTTTGCAGCAGCTTTATTTGTAATAGCCAGAAACTGGAAATAACACATATGCCACCCCTCCAACTATAAAAAATGGATACCAACATTGTGGTAAATCTACACAATGGAATATTACTCAGCAATAAATAAAAAATAAAGTGAAATCATGAAATTTGCAGGTAAATGGTGGGAACTGGAAAGGATCATCTTGAGTGAGCTATCCCAGAAGCAGAAAGACAGATATGATATAGACTCACTCAAGTAGACATATAATATTGGATAAACCTACTAAAATCTCTATACCTCAAGATAATATTCAAGAAGGAGGACTCTGACTAAAATGCTCAATCACCATCCTGAAAGGCAAAAGGGATAGACATCAGAAGAAGGAGAAAAGAGGGAACAGGTTAGGAGCCTGCCACCAAGGGCCTCTGAAAGGCTCTTTCCTGCAGACTATCAAAGCAGATGCTGGGACTTATGACCAACTGTTGGGTAGAGTAGAATGAAAGAAGTGGGAAAAAGTAAGATATGGAGAGGCCAGGAGTTCCACAAGGAAAGCAACAGAACCAACCTTTCTGAGCACAGGGGTCTTTTCTGAAACTCATAATCCAATCAAAGTACCATGCACGGAGATAACCTAGAATCCCTATACAGATGTAGCCCAAGGCAGTTCAGTGTTCAAGAGAGTTCCATAGTAATGACAAGAGGGACTGCCTCTGACATGAACTGATTGGCCTGCTCTTTGATCACCTCACCCTGACAAGGGAGTAGCCTTATTATTCCACAGAGAATGAGTATGACACTACTCCTGATGAGATATGATACGCTAGGATAAGAAGGAAAATCAGAAGGAAGCCCTAACCCATCAGTGCACTTAGGGAGTGACATGCATGGAGAAGGCTGAGGGAAGAATTTATTGGGAAGGGACAGGGGGCCATAGGCAGATTCAAAGTGAATAAAGTATAATTAACAAAAATTAAAATAAAAAATATTAAAAATATCTAATTCCTTTTGGAGTTATATTATAAGAGGTGTGCTTTGAGATTGATATGCCAAACAAAGTAACCAGAAAGAATGGAGTCTCTGTCTCTCCATCTTTGTCACTTTATGTCTTTGTTTCTGTCAGTCTGAATCTATTTCTGAATCTTTCTCTACCTCTTTCTCACTCTGTCTCTTTCTGTCTCTCTCTCTCTACCTGCCACTTGTGATTCAGTATGAAAAGCTCTCATTTCTGCTGAAAGACTACCACAAATGACTGCTTGCTGACATGATATCATGGATGGTCTGTAAAAATATAAGCAAGTCCTAATTAAACCCTTTTTTCTCATGCTTAATGATTTGTCTTGGTCAAAGAGCATTTTTTTGCAGTAAGTAATTCACTGACGGAGTATATATCTGTGCCTTTAACAAACATGAGTGCAGTCTGTGATAATGGGAAAGTCAATTGTCAAGGACAGGTGACTTTACTAATGTCCATTTGAAAGAAATATGTGACACTTTTCCTGAATAGAGTCTTGGACACAGTAATTGTCATCTCTGGGTTTTCTGTTTTCAGCTGCCCAGATCGAGGCATGTAGGCTCAGCCTTTCTCTCAAGTTTGTTGTCAACTTGGCCCTTTTAACAACTGGCTCCTGAAACTCTTACTGGCTTTTACTGTTTCTTGACATCATACTCCCTCTCAGCTAATAAGCACCTGAGAGAATCTTGAGGTTTCTATGGAGATAAGTATACAAACTTTCCTCAGTGTGCAGTATCTTTGATTTTGTGCACATGTGACTTTTTCTTGTGAAATCCAACAAGCCTTTATCTCATCCCTTTACCCAGATCCCACACCTTTACATCTTTTTACCTCTTTGACAATGTCAGGTGGGAAATGAATCTTTAATGTTTATTTAATTGGATAGCTTCCTAAGTAGAGAAGCATCAAAGTGATGTGGGATTAAGGGGAATATTTTGAGTAACAAGGTAGTCTCCTACTGTGGTCTTGGATCTCAAATTTCCTAGGTTATTACTTTGAACTGAGCAGTTACTTGCATACGCACCAAATGTAACTTCACATTCTTATTGATATAATAGGCTGGCAGGGCCTAGGGTTCCCTGGGGTATTAAGTTTTTAACATCAGGGAAAAGAGAAGGAAACCAGACAATTCCTGGGAATGGTTTAGCTGAACCAGAGAAAGATTGTTATATGTAAAAGGAGAACTGATGGGCAATAAACTATTTGACAGCTGGTGATATTCCACATTAGAGTTGTATCATCTATGAGCTGGCTTGCCTTGGCTGACCTGTCAGATTAGGCAACTGTGTCCTACTCAGTGATCAGGGAGATAACCTCTGGTTCATGGGGTTTACAGTTAAAACTGGTAATTCATGACATAGAAATGGTTCCATGTTATATGCTTAAGACACAGCAGTGGCTGTGTTTCCTGCTGTGGTCCTCCACCCAAACTCTCTAAACGTTGTGTTAGTTTCAGGACTACTTGTTCAGAGATGCCACCTGAGATCATGGGGTCTTAGGTAGCTGCTTAACACTAGTTCATGGCAAGGATTCTCTGTTCCATAATGAGTTCCTGGAAAGAGTGCCTCACAAAATCTAACTCTGCACTTCATGAGAGGAATCTTTTCTCCATGTTAAAAGTCATTACAAAAGTTGTTAATCTATTATTTTCATTGATTATGTGGGAAATTCATATATACTATTTTTCCATTGCTCCCAGGTTCAAATTCCTTCCCTTGTTTCACAGTAAATTTATTTTTTCTTTAAAATACATCAATTCAAGTATGTGTTTTTCATCTATTCATGGAAACATGATCAGAGTCTCAGTGCATAGTCTCTTAAAGAAACCTAGTTTCATCGTTACCGCACCCTGCCAACCCCCAACCCAAGAAGAAGCCTTTAGTCCTGAAGAGCTCTATACTTCATTCCTTTGATGACATGTTTTTATGCATTTATTTATTATTATTTGTTCACATTGTATCCCCTCTGTTCCCCACTCCATCTCATCCTTCTAGTCCCACCCACCCTCCTTCTTCTACCCCTATGTCCTTTCTCTAGTTCCCTGATGGAGGAGGTCCTCCTCCCCCTTTTATTTGACCCTAGCTTATCATGTCTCATCAAGTCTGGATGTATCATCTTCCTTTTTGGCCTGATTTACAGGGAAATGTTCTCCTTTTGTCTTCAATTGCCTCTACTCATGACATTGTTCCTGCTTCTTCTCCTTCCATGCCAATTCAGTAGCCTTGTTCTACCCCTATGCCCTTTCTCTCATTCCCTGATTGTAGAGGTCCTTCTCTCTCTTCTATCATATCCTAGCTTATCAGGTCTCATCATATCTGGCTATTATCTTCTTCTTCCAGCATGATTCATAGGGTACAGTTCTACTTGTTTCCTCAATTCTCTCTATTTAGGACACTCTTACTGCCTCTTCACCTATAAGCTTCCCAGAGCTCTGAGGGAGAATTTCATAGGGAAATCCCATTTAGAGCTGGGTGTTTTAAGGTCTCTCTCTGCAAAATATTGTACTGTGCATCTCTGTATGCAATCCCATTTGATGCAGAAAGCACCATCTCTGTGGAACCAAGAACATGGCACTTATATATCTGTTCAAGGCAGAGAACAACATATTTTAATAAGAAGGGTCTGGGTTGCTTGACAATTTCCAAAGGTTGTCCTGGCCCAACAACTCAATTACCTGCCTTCCAATCCCCCTAGTTCAATACTGGTTTTGTAACAATAGGTTTTTGTAACAATCTAACACTATTAGGATACCTCCTAAAAGTGAACACCTACTATATTTTTCTTTCTGCATTTCAGTTAGTTCACCAGGATGATTTTTCCTGGTTCCAATCATTTGTATGAAAATATCAAGATGTCATTTTTTTTTAGTGAAGAATACTCCATTATGGAAATAATCCACATTTTTCCCAAAGGAGATTGTCCGTCTTGTTGTTTAGACCTTGGAAGTTGCCGGGACTTTAAGCAATGTATTGAATGACCTATGAAGATAACTATGATCTTTTAGCCTAGAATCCCTCCATCTTCCTCTACCTCCTGGTGATTTGAATAGCAATGTCCAGTGGAAGCTCATCTATTTCCAAGATTAGATCCAGTGAAGAAATGTCAGGGAAAGGTAAGATGGTATTTACTTGTTAGATAATATGATTCCTGTTGGAGTTATATTATAGGAGGTGTGCTTTGAGGTTGATATGCCAATGAATGTGACCAGACAGAATAGAATCTCTGACTCTTGTTCTCTGTCACTTTATATCTTTTTTCTTTCTGTTCCAGTCTATTTCTGAATATATCTGTCTAGCTCTTTCTCTCTTAATCTCCCTTTCTCTGACTACAGCTTATCTTTCAGTATGAAATGCTCTCAGCTCTGATGAAGGACTACAAGATGTTTACTGCTTTAGGTACATGATATCAGGGATGTTCTCTGTCAAAATATAAGACAGTTCCCAATTAAATGCTTTTTGTTCAAAGATTTGCCTTGGTCTGGGAGCATTTACCAATAAGCAATTCAGTGACTGAAGACACATCTGTGTATGTAACAAATAATAATGGAATCTGTCATAATGTGAAAGTCACATGTCAAGGATAAGTGACTTTATTAATGAACACTTGAAAACAATATGTGACACTTTTCCTGAACTAAAAGTCTTGGAAACAGGAACTCTCATCTCAGGGTTGTGTGCTTTCAGCTGCCCAGATTGAGGCCCGTGAGGCTGACCACCATTTTTCTGCAGCAGGCTGTCTACTCTGCCCTTTTAATAACTGGCTCTTGAAGCTCTTACTGGCTCTTACCTGTTTCATGATATCATTCTCCCTCTCAGCCAATCAACAACTGAGAGAATCTTGAGGTTTCCATAGAGGTGAGTAAACAAACTTTCCTCAGTGTCCAGTATTGCTGATCTTGTGCACATGTGACTTTTTCTTATGAAACCCAACAAGCCTTTATCTATTCCCTTTATCCTGATTCCATACCTTTACTTGTGTTTACCTCTGTGACAATGTTAGGTAGGAAATGAAATTTTAATGTTTAATTGGACTGATTCTTAAATAGGGAACTTCAAAGTGATGTGGGATTAAGAGGAAAGTACCCAATGACAAGGTGGTCTCCTACTGTGTTATTGGATCTAAAACATAATAGATTTTGACTTTGTAACTGAGCAGTTACTCATGTCCACACTAATCGTACCTTCATATTTTATTGATATAATAGGGTGGCAGGGTCTAGGTTTCCTAGTGGTACTCAGTGTTTAAGAGCAGGGAAAATAGAAGGAGACCAGACAATTCTTGGGGCTATTTTGGCTGAAACAGATTAAGATGGTTGAGTGTAAAAGGAGAACTGAGGGCCAATAAACAGATGGTGCTCCCGATAAGTGAATACATCCCATATTTTCCTTCTGCATTTTAGTTACTTCACCCAGGGTGATTTTTCCTGCTTTCATGCATTTGCTTGAAAATATCATGATGTCATTTTCTTAGCTCAATATTACTCAGTTATGGAAATATTCAATATTTTTTATAAAGGAGATTTTCATGCATCTTTTTTTAAGTTTTTGGAAGTTGTTGGGCCTTTAATCATTGTATTGAATGACAAACTTTCAGGATGACAATGTTCTCTTACTCTAGAAGTCCCTCCATATTCTTCAACTTCTTTGTGGTTTGAATTGCAATGTCCCCTTGAAACCCATCTGTTTATAAATGGAGTCCCCAGTGAGGAAATATCAGGGAAGGGTTAGGAGTTATGGCATTGTTAAATAATATAATTTCTCGTTTGTTTCCCTAATTTCTTTTTCAGCCTTTTTGTCTTTTGTATGAAGACAGGCTATTGATTTTTTTTCAGTTAATTTTATATCCAGCTACTCTGCTGAGGTTGTTTATCAACTGTGGGATTTCCATGGTAGAATTTTGGGGTTCACTCAGTTAAACTATCATATCATTTGCAAATAGTGATAGTTTGAACTCTTCCTTTCTGATTTCTAGCGCCTTGATATCCTTCAATTGTCTTATTGCTCTAGCAAGGATTTCTAGAACTATGTTGAAGAGATATGGAGAAAGTGGGCAACCTTGCCTTGTCCCTGATTTCAGTTGGAATGCTTTAAATTTCTGAATTTGGTTTGATGTCATCTATACACTTACTGTTTATTGCCTTTAATATACATAAATATGTGCCTTGTATCCCTGATCTCTCCAATACTTTAAACATGAATGAATGTTGGATTTTTGTCAAATGATTTTCAGCTTCTAAGGGTTTTATCATTTGTATTTTTCTTTCATTTTTTTTAATATTGTGGATCACATTAATGGATTTCTGTATATTGAACCACCCCTGCATATCTGGAATGAATCCTACTTGGCCATAGTGGATATTTTTGATGTGTTCTCATATTCAGTCAAAGACATAAAGTACCATGGTATGACCCTAACCAAGCAAGTCAAAGATTTGTATGGGAATTTTTTTAAGTCTCTGAAGAAAGAATTAGAAGAAGATATCAAAAGATGGAAAGATCTCCCATTCTCATGACTTGGCAGGCTTGACATTGTAAAAATGGCCATCTTACTAAAATTAATATACAGATTCAATGCAATTCCCAACAAATTACAAACATAATTCTGGATAGACCGACCTTGAAAAATAATTTCTCATCATTGTATGGAAAAACAAGAAACCCAAAATTGCTAAAACAATCATCCATAATGAAAGATCTTCTGGAGGATTCTCAATCCCTGATCTTAAGCTGTACTATAGAGCAATAGTAATAAAAATTGCATGGTACTCTCATAGAAACAGAATGGTGTATCCATAAAACCAAATAGAAGACCCAGAAATAAACCCACACTCTTATGGACATTTGATTTTTGACAAAGATGCAAAAACCATACAATGAAGAAGAGATAGCATCTTCAACAAATTGTGGTTGTCGAAATAGATGTTTACATGTAGAAAAATGCAAATGAAATCATACTTATTAGAGTGCACAAAACTAAAGTCCAAGTGGATCAAACACCTCAATGTAATACCAGACACATTAAATAAGTTAGAAGAAAAAGTGGGGAAGATCCTGGATCTCACTTCCACAGGAGACAACGTCCTGAACAATACACCAACAGCACAGGCTCTAAGAGCAACAATCAGTAAAATGGGACCCAGTGAAACTGAAAAGCTTCTGTAAAGCAAAGGACACTGTCACCAAAACAAAAGAAATGCCTACATATTGGGAAAGAATCTCCACTAACCCTCTATGTGACAGAGGGCTATTATCCAGTATATATAAAGAACAAAGAAGTTGAAAAGCAACAAACAAAGTAATCCAATTACTTTGGGGAACAGAGCTAAACAGAGAACTCTCTATAGATGAATACCGAATGGCAGAGAATCTCTTAAAGAAATGCTTAACATAATTAGCCATCAGGGAAATGCAAATCAAAATGACCCTGAGATTTGACCTCATACCCATCAGAATGACCAAGATCAAAACTCAAGTGACAACACATGCTGGAGAGATTGTGGAAAAATGGTAACCCCCCTCCACTGCTGGTTGGAATTTAAACTTGTACAACCACTCTGGAAATCAATCTAGTGCTATCTCAGACAACTAGGATAGTACTTCCTCAAGATCCACCTATACCACTCCTAGGCACATATCCAAAAGAGGCTCAAGTACAAAGTAAGGACATTTGCTCAACCATATTTGTAGCATCTTTATTTGTAATAGCCAGAAGCTGGAAAAATACCAGATGCCCCAAGACTGAAGAATGGATACAGAAATTGTGGTACATGTATGAAATAGAATATTACTCAGCAATAAATAAAAAAAAAAAGGAACAAACAAACAAGGAAATCATTAAATTTGCAGGTAAATGGTGGGGACTGGAAAAGATCATCCTGAGTGAGCTATCCCAGAAGCAGAAAGACACACAGAGTATATACTCACTCTTAAAGACATTTTAATTTAGGATAAACCTAGTAACATCTGTACAACTAAGGAAACTAATGAACAGAGAGGACTCTGGCTAAAATACTCAATCCCCATCCAGAAAGGCAAGGAGGATGTACATCAGAAGAAGGAGAAAACAGGAAACAAGTTAGGAACCTGCCACAGAGGGCCTCTAAAAGTATCTGCCCTGCAGAGTATCAAAGCAGATGTTGTGACTTAAGGCCACCTGTTGGACAGAGTGCATTGAATAATGAAAGAAGTGGGAAATAGTAAGATCAGGAGAGAACAGGAGCTCAACAATGAGAGCATCAGAACCAAAAAAATCTGGGCACAAGTGTCTTTCCTGAGACTCATACTCCAACCAAGTATTATGGATGGAGATAACCTAGAATCCCTGCACTGATATAGCCCAGGGCAGTTCAGTGCTCAAATGGGTTCCACAGTAATGGGTACAGGGACTGCCTCTGACAAGAACTGATTGGCCTGCTCTTTGATCACCTCATCCTAATGGGGGAGCAGCCTTACCAGGATATAGAGGAAGACAATTAAGCCATTCCTGATGGGATCTGATCAACTTGGATTCGATATAACTAGAGGAAGTCCTCCCCTATTAGTGGAATTTTGGAGGGGCATGTATGGTGAAGGGGGATGGAAGGTGGGAAAGGGAGGAAAGGAATGATGGGTTTATGGAGAGATACAAAGTGAATAAGTGTAATTGCTAAAAATTAAAATAAAAAATACTAAAAATATATAACTCTTTTTGGAGTTATTTTTGTAGGTTAGGAGGGGGTGCTTGAATATTGGTATGCCAATAAATGTGACCAGAAAGATGGGAGTATCAGTCTCTCAGTATAGGTCATTTTATATCTTTGTTTCTATTGGTCTTGCTCTCAAAATTTCTGAATCTATTTCTCTAGCTCTTTTTCTTTGTCTCTCTTCCTCTGTCTGCTTTTTGTGATTCAGTGTGAAATGCTCTCAGCTCTGCTGAAGGTCTACAAGAAATTGACTGCGTGGTAATGCGAAATCAGGGATGTTCTCTTTCAAAATATAAGAAAGGTCCCAATTAAATGCTTTTTGTCCAAAGAGCTGCCTTGGTCATGGAGCATTTTTCCAGTAAGATTTCAGTCACTGAAGACATATCTGTGCATTTAACAATTAATAATGGAATCTGTGATAATATAAAAGTCACATGTTAAGGATACATAACTTTATGAATGAACACTGGAAAGAAATATGTGACACTTTTCCTGAACTAAGAGTCTTGGAAATAGGAACTCCCATTCCTGGGTTGTTTGATTTCAGCTTGCCATATTGAGGCATGTAGAGCTGCTCAGCCTTTCTCTCAAGCAGGCTGTCCACTTGGCCTTTTTAATAACTGGCTCCTGAAACTCTTACTGGCTCTTACCTGTTTCATGACATCATTCTCCCTCTCAGCCAATCAGCAACTAAGAGAATGTTGAGGTTTCCATGGAGATGAGTAAACAAACTTTCCTCAGTGTGCAGTATCTCTAATCCTGTGCACAAGTGACTTTTTCTTGTGAAACCCAACAAGAATTTATCTTATCCCTTTCTCCATATCCCACCCCTTTACTCCTGTTTCCCTCTGTGAAAATGTCATGTAGGAAATGAAACTTTAATGTTTATTTAATTGGTGAGCTTTCTAAGTAGGGAAGCTTCTAAATGATGTGGGATTTAAGGGAATGTAGAAAATGACAAGGTGGTCTCCTACTGTGATCATGTGTCTGAAATTTCCTAGGTTGTGACTTTGAACTGAGCAAATACTCATGTACTCACTAAATGTACCTTCAGATTCTTATTGATACAATAGGCTGGCAGGGTTGAGGGGTTTTGGTGTATTTAGTCTTTAAGAGCAGAGAATAGAGAAGGAAACCAGACAATTCCCTTGATTCGCTTTCACTGAAACACAGAAAGATCACTGTATGTAAAATTAGGAACAAGGGGCAAAATGCTCTTTGACATCTGGTGGTGTTCAAAACTACTGTTGCCAACTCTTTGTGAGCAGAGGTGCCTTGGCTGATGTGGCTGGAACAGCAGCTGTGTTCTCCTCTATGGTCAATGAGAAATTCTCCTGGTCCTGGGGTTTACAGTTAAAACTGGGACATCAGGGCAGCAAAAAGGGGCAGTGTATTATGTCTAGGACACAATAGGAGCTGTGTTTCCTGCTGTAGTCCTCAACACAAACACTCTAAATGTAGTGTTAGTGCCAGGACTGCTTGTTCAGAGATGCCAACTGAGCTCTTAGGTGGCTGGGTAACCACTAGTTCATGGTTTGGATTCTCTACTAAATAATGAGTTTCTGGAAAACATGCCTTCCAAATTCAAACTCTGACCTATTTAGCGGAATATTTTCTCCATTTTAAAAGTCATTTGAAAATTTGTCAACATATTATTTTTATTGATTATGTGGGAATATAATATAACCAACATTACAATCCTTTTCCATTGCTCCCAGGTGCAAATTCCTAACAATGTGTCCCACTAAAAATTTGTTTTTCTGTAAATTACACCAATTGAAGAATGTGTGGTTCATATACTCATTGGAATTTGATCAGATTCTCAGTGATAAGTCCCTTAAAGAAAACTGAGTTCATCCTTAGCACACCCTGGCACCACTGCTAAAAATAAGCCATCAGTCCTGAAGTGCTCTATACTTCATCACCTTATTCACAGATTTTCTTATGTATTTATTTATTATGATGTGTTCATTTTGTATGCCCTCTGCTGCCCTTTCGCTCTTTCCCTTCTCGTTCACTTAGCCTTCTCCTTCTTCCCCTATGCCCTTTCTCTAGTTCGCTGATAGAGGAAGTCCTCCTCACCCTTCTGAAATTATCTTATCAGGTATCCTTATTGCTTTATCATCTTCCTCTGTGGCCTGATTCTTAGGACATTGTTCTCCTTGTGTCCTCAAATACCTCTACTTATGACATTCTTCTTGCCTCCTCTCCTGCAGTCTTCCCAGATATTTGAGGGGAGAGAGAATTTCATAGGGAAATCCCATTCAGTGCTTGGTGTTTTAAGGTCTCTCTGCATAGTATCACACTGTCAGTCTATGTATGCAATCCTATTTGATGCATAAGTAATCATCTCTGTGGATCCAAGAACATGGCAATTATCTTGAGGACACAGAGCAACATTTTTAATAACAATAGTCTGGGTGCTAGAAAATTACTGTAGAATGTGCTTGCTCAGCAAATCAATTTTAATTGTCACCCAATAATCCTAGTGGAAGACTAGTTCGGTCATAATAGATTTATTATTATTATTATTATTATTAATAGGCTGGCAGAGTCTAGGGTCCCTGGTGTATATCTTACTATACTGTTTTCAATTAGCAGTAAATAAGGAGGATGTACACATGCCAAAACAGTAGTATACTTGATTGATTTAGCAAAGCTACTTGCATTCCCAGAGAGAATGCCTGTATATCCCAAGGCAGCCTCTAATTTCCATATATAGGTTTGCCAAATTTATTTGAAGTCCTCCAAAATGCAGCACTAATAGCTTTTTCAAAAACAAAGGAATTTTGACTGCCTTTATCAGAAGCCAGAACAGTCCAGTCCACAACTCTAAATGCAGGGCCATTTTGCCAGGAGTAGATGGTGGGTGTTTCTCCAATGCATCTTGTCCAAGGAACAATAAGTTGAGAAAAAGCACATTGATCCCAATTCTCACAGGGTGAGTAACTGGTTGGAGATGTAAGACTGTCATTCTTAACCCCATTAGGAAGGGACAATAATGTCACTCCAGTGTTCCACTTTCCCTGCTTGCAAGGGGAGGCTTGAGCTGCCAAGTTTAGAGTAGTCGGAATTCCAACCTATTACCTGGACAGGGGAGACCGGTAAGCTGTCCTGACGAATACTCTTCTCTGGTAAAGCAAAGAGGATGACCTCTTCCTATTCCTGAAAAGTTACGAGTCTGTTTTACTTGTGTTCCTTCAAAAGCAGGAAAACCCAGCAACCAAGTATTGTTGATATTAACAAGGACTTCCAGATAATCCAAGGAAACTTTAGGTAGTAATGTTGAATTAGGAACATACACCCAATAAACAGTCATCTTGACTGAAGTAGTGTTCATTGACATCATTATCATTGCCAGGAGAAAACCCCTCATCCACTTGTGCACTAGATGTTCCTTTAGCCATCGAGATGCACCAGTTTCCTGTGGAAAAACACAGACATATCCTTGTCCCCATATGAGTACAGGGACAGGTCCATGCCATTGATTTGTTAAAGGATCCCTCCATTTCACTCTAGCAAATATTTTCTTAGTTTTCTGTATGCCAAAATCTATATGCTGCAGATTTATCATGTTTATCCAAATTTAAAAATTCAGAATGAAATGTGCATGTTTAAGATGATTCTTAAGTATCCAAGGGAGTAGCTCACTCTTCTTTGTTTTTTTGCAAATAATCCTTAATTGTTTAGAGGGCATGCTCTACCTGCCTTGTCCCTTGAGGATTATAAGGTAATTTAGGTGTATGAGAAACTTCAAACTGTTGACAAAATCTTTTAAAATATTTGCTAGTATATCATGTTCCATTGTCATTTAAATTGCTTAGGAACTCCTAGAATATAACAATGAGCAATAATATTCTTTACAGCATTTCCTGGTTGAGGAGTGGTAAAATAAATCCAGAATAAGTATATATGCAGTCATGTTCACATTTTCTGTGTTTAAATTCAGGAACATGAGTAATATCCATTTGCAAAATCTGATTTAGATCAAGTTGTTTAGGATTGACTACCAGATGAGGAACAGGCTGAAACTGAGGACAAGTACTGCAAGCCTTGACTATACTACAGGCCTGTTCGTTAGTCAATACATATTTAATTCTCTAGGTTTGACTAATAAGTTGATGCATACTATGGGCATCCTGGGCTCCTTTTAACTGTGAACAATAAACTTTGGTGATTTTTTGGGCCAATGCATTTCCTTTAGACAACGCTCCTGGCAAATTAGAATGAGCCATCAAATGTCTTATAAGAAAGGGAAATTTTCTTTTTTTCTTTTTGTAACATATTTTGTAAAAATAAAATTCCAGCAGGAGATGTCTGAATTTGACATGCATTCTCTAACCTAGGCAAAGACTGAGCTACATTTTCACTATCTGTAAAAATGTTCAAAGACTGCTTATTAAAACTATGAAACACAGCAATAGAGCAGATAACTCTGCTATTTGTACAGATGTGTTAGACACTTGTAAAGATATTGTTTATCTTTTATAATCATAGGCAGCAGCTCCAGATAATGAACCATCAGTAAATACCTTTAAAGTATCAACAATTGGGCTAATTTTTGTTTTAAATGGAAAAATATTAGGTTGCACCTATAAAAACTGAATTAATTCTTTTTTTGTCTCAACAGTTTGGACTCTGTAAAAATAAGCATACATGTGTTAAAATGCCATATTTATCAGATCTCTGACAAGTCTGAAGGCCAGCATATTTGAGTTATTCTTTGTCTACTTTTATCATCTGCTCTGAACTTCATCCTATAAAACAGGATGTTATAATCACAATTTTGCCATATATTAAAAATGTATGTTTTAGAATCAAATTTTAGATAGATCTATATAGGCAAACATTATATTTATAATTTTAGATTTAACCTTTAAAAAAAAAAAACTCTACAAAGAGACTAGGTAAAACTCAATCTTGTACTCATAGTAGTTAGAGTAACTTTAAATTTGCACTTTTTAAATAAAAATCAATGCAAAACTTTTAATTAAACATAATTTATAAAGGGAGTAGCAAATCTATGAATCCTATCATATTGTATTAAAACTTAACAACAGAAACTTAAACAAAAGTTTTACTTAACATTAAACAGAGAGCTAAACTTAACCTGTATACTTCACCAAAAATGGACTATTCTGGCCATACCAAATGCATAGGCCAGATAGAAACAGCATTAAGTCATTTATTTAGGTACTGGCAGCCAGGCATATATTTTATATAATGGTTAACAATGATATGAATATAACCCTGCATAACTCTGGGCTAACATGGAAGTATAGTCCTTTTTTTTCCTGTAAAAGAGCATATTCAAACATTTTGCATTGAAGAATCTCCACCCTTTTTAAATGAAGAACAAAATATTTTATAGTTTTTGGGACAAGATATATTGTAATAACTGCAGTTTTTGTTTAATTAGCTTAAACAGCTTGGCTTGGTTTTACTTTGTAAACCTAATAAAAGAAAGACTAAGGTTTTTTATTTCCCCCAAAGGGTTGAGAAACTTTTTTCAGTTTTTCTTAGACCACCCAAGGGTTATTATTTTAAAATACCTGATAACTTTTAAAATGTTTTATAGAATTTAACTCTGATGGTCCAGGACCAAACTCAGAGGTATTGATTCAAATTATCTCATATCTAAAAATATCCAAGTTTACAGATAAACATACTGAGAGAGAGAGATACATAAAGAACATAGAAATCTGGCATTGTCACCTTAGAGTAACAAGAATACCCAAATACCAGGTCTATATTAGCCCCTACCCGACACAAGTCTCCTAGATTCCAAAAGGATTGGACCCCCTCATGTGTCCTCTCCACACACATTGATTCCAGAAGGAGCAGATCCCCCACAGCTCTCTCCACAGCTTCTAAATGGAGAGTGGGTTCCAGCAGCCCTCTTCTCACACAAAATAGGATCACAGCAACCCTCTCTCCTGGTTCCAAAAGGAGCAGAACCTTTACGGGCCTCTTCCATGTGAATTGGAGTATCCTCCAGATTCCCTCCACCAGATGGAAACTCTCCAAGTTTCCTAGACCTTGCAGCCAACCAAAATCAGAAACCTAAACAGAAGCCAGAAGACAAAACAAACAAATAAAAAACAAAGACCAAGAAAAACAAACAAACAATAAAACAACCAGGGTACCTGTTTCTTAAACATTTAAATATTTTTTTAAATTGTTTTTGTAATAGTAAAACAAAGCATCCTCTTTAGGAGTAAAAATCATGAAGCCCATTTATAATTTTAAATTCAAAACCAGACTTTAAAATTTAAAAGTGCAAACAATCCAATATTATTATTATTTATTATCATTATTATATTATGTAATTTCAATTTCTCTAATTCCCTTAATAACTATGCTTGTTCCTTTTCTAATTGCACTTTCTCTCAGAGAACAGTAATATCCTCCTGCAGTGGTACCATATCTCCTGCACATGTTGCAGTGATATCACAGGGTCAGAGGGTGTGGGAGGTCAGTCTGAATTATGAGACTTGGCAGTTTCTTCCTCTGACTCCATTTCATCCTCACTATCTAGTTCCTAAATTTTTTTCTGCTCTCAAATTACACAAATCTGTTTGATCTCCTTTATGAAAATTTGAAATAACCTTAGAAGTACATATTTTTTCTGCCTGTTTCACTGCTCTACTTTCCCCAAGTATCTCTTTAGCTTGTGAGTATCCTTTTCCCAAGTTTCCAGATTGATGGCGCCTTCAACTAGGATCAGAGACAAACTTCATTTACAGACTACAGGGAATAAGAGCGTTTCTCCCAATTACTCCCTTTTATTAGCATTGACTTTAAAGTCCTCATTAACATCTCCCTGCTATTTCTCTGCCTCATGATTTGCCTGCCTGCCTACATTGTCTTCCTCCCTGTGATGGGCAGTCTTCAAGAATCACTTTTTTCTTAGGCATCTGGAGCTCCAAAAACCAGTGTTTCTCAAGTTGCCCCTCTTTTTCAAGGTCCCTTGTGCAGGTGCCACCTGTCCATTCCTGAGGACAGATATGAAGAATAGAGAAAAGACATATATCTAATCAAGTTTCAGTTTAGTGAATGTGCAAACAACACTTGTAGAGCAAAGGGTACAAGAAAAAAAAATTCACAGTAGCAACATATCTGTGCCACCTGGCAAGGCATCCAGGAATTCACTTAAGGTTACACAAAGTTTGCTCTCTGGTTCTCATGGTTGCAGGGAGCTTGCAATTTACTTCTCAGGGTCAGAACACCCCACTTGCAGAGACCACTAAGCACAGTCTCTGAGACATGGATCTTAGATAAGACCCACATCTGGCAAGGCCATGAGGCACAATTACAATTACCAGACTCTTTCATAAACCAGACAATTCCTGGGACTGGTTTGGGTGAAACAGAAAATCTGTGAGTGTAAATGAAGAAATGAGGGGAAATAAACTATTTGCTGCTGGTTCTGTTCCACACTCGTGTTGCCAACCCTCTATGAGCAGGGTTGACTTGGCTGACTTGCCTAGATTGGCAGCTATGTCCTTCTCAGTGGTCAGTGAGGAACCATCCTCTTCCCGGTATTTACATTTAAAACTGGGTATTCAGGACAGTGATATGGGTCAGTGTTATATGCCTAGGATACAAGAGCAGCTGTGTTTCAAACCTGCAATGGTCCTCCAGACAAACTATCTAAATGTAGTGATACTGACAGGACTACTTGTTCAAAGGTGCCACACGAGGTCCTGTGGTCTGAGGTAGCTGAATAACCACTAGTTCTAGTTCCTAGAAAGCATGCCTTACAAAGTCAAACTCTGCCCATCATTAGCAAAATCTTTTCTCCATGTTAAAAGTCATTGTAAAAGTTGTCAACATATTATTTTTATTCATTATCTGGGAATTTCACATAATATACAATACACTCCTTTTCCATTGTTCCCATGTTCAAATTTCTACCTATCTGTCACAGTAAATTTATTTTTCTTTAAAAATACATCAGATCAAGTATGTGTTGTTCATATACTCATCAGAACATGATCAGAATCTCAGTGACAACTTCCTTAAAGAAAACTGAATTCATCCTTGTCACACCCTGATACCATGCCCAAGAAGAAGCCATCAGTACTGCTGAGCTGTATAATTCATGCCCTTGAACATATTTTTCTTCTGTATTTATTTATTACATTTTGTTCACATTGTATCCTCTCTGTTACTCCCTCCCACTTTTCCTTATAGTTCTACCCACCCTCTTTCTTCTGCTCCTTTGTCCTTTCTCTAGTTCTCTGATAGGGGAGGGCCTATTTCTCCTTCTATCTGTCCCTGGCTTATCACATCTCATCAAGAATGGCTGCATTATTTTCTTCCCTTTCCTGATTCTTAGGGCATTGCTCCCTTTTTGTACTCAATTTCCTCTACTTATGATACTCTTTCTATATCCTGTCCTGAATGTTTCCAAGAGCTCTGAGAAGTGGGAGAATTTCATAAGAAATTCCCATTTAGGGCTGGGTGTTTTAAGGTCTCTCTCTACATAATATGGTAATGTGGGTCTCTGTATGCTATTTGATTCACAAGGAAGCATCTCTGTAGATTTAAGAACATGTCCCTGATCTATCAGTTAATGGCAGTGAGCAACATATTGTAATAACAACAGTCTGGGTTGCTTTAACATTTTTGTAGGATGCCCTGGCACGAACACGTTAAACTGCCACTCAATCACCCTAGTGAAGACAGTTTTGGTCAAAATAGATGGCTTATTTGAACTTTATCTGCCCATATTAGGAGACCTCAAAATAAGTGAATATACCATATTTGTCTTTCTGCATTTCATTTACTTCACCCATCATGAATTTTCCTGGTTCCATCCATTTGCCTGGAAATATCTTGTCATCTTCTTAGTTCAAGAATACTCTGCTGTGTAAATATTCCACATTATCCCCAAAGAAAATTGTCACTCCTGTTCTTTAGTCCTTGGAAGTTGCTGAAACTTTAATCATTGTATGGAATGACAAACTCTCAGGATAACTATGATCGTTTAGCCTAGAAGTCCCTCCATCTTCTTCCTCTTCCTGATGATTTGAATTGCAATGTCCATGTGAAACTCACCTGCTTACATTTTAAGTCTAACTTGAGGAAATGTCTGGGAAGTTTTAGGAAGTATGGCCTTGTTAGATAATATAATTCCTATTGGAGTTATATTATAGGAGTGTGTGCTTCAAGTTTGATATGCCATGAAATTAACCAGACAGAATAGTCTCAGTCTCTCAGACTCTGTCACTTTATATTTTTGATTCTGTTTGTCTGTCCTTCTGTTTCTTAATCTGTTTCTCTAGATCTTTCTCTTTCTGTCTCTGTCAGTCTCTCTCTAACTTCATTGCTGATTATGATTCAGAACGAAAAGATATCAGTTCTGCTAAAGGACTACAACAAGATGACTGCATGCAGACATGACATTTGGATGGTCTCTGTAAAAATATAAGCAAGGTCCCAATTAAACACTTTTTGTTCAAAGAGTTGTCTTGGTCAGGAAACATTTTCCCAGTAAGTAATTCACTGACTGAGGATATATCTATGCATTTAACAAATAATAATGGAATCTTGACAATATGAAAGTCACATGTCAAGGACAGGTGACTTTATTAATGACCACTTAAAATAAATATGTGACACTTTTCCGCAACTAAGAGTCTTGGGTTGTGCTTTCAGGTGCACAGACTGAGGCATGTAGGTCTGCTCAACCTTTTCCTCAAGCAGGCTGTCCACTTTGCCCTTTTAATATCTGGCTCCTGAAAATCTTACTGGCTTCCAATTGTTTCATTACATCATTCTCCCTCTAAACCAATCAACAATTGAGAGACTCGAGGTTTCTATGGAGATGAGTAAACAAACTTTCCTCATTGTACAGTATCTCTGATGATGTGCACACGTGACTTTTTCTTGTGAAACACAAAAAGCCTTTATGTCATCCCTTTATCCAGATCCCACACTATTATTCCTGTTTACCTCTGTGATTATATCAGGTAGGAAATGAAACTTTAATGTTTATTGAATTGAACAACTTCCTAATTAGGGAAGCTTCAAAGTAATGTGGGATAAGTGGATTGTACTGAATGACAAGGTGGTCCACTAATGTGTTCTTGGATTTGATATCTCCTAGGTTATGACTTTGAACTGAGCATTTACTGGCATACTCACTAAATGTACCTTCACATTCTTATTGATTTAATAGGATGTCATGTTCTAGGGTTCCCTGGGACTGGTTTGGCTGAAACAGAGAATATTCTGTGAGTTTAAAAGGAGAACTGAGGGGCAATAAAGGATTTGACAGCACTAGGGTTGCCAACCCTCTTTGAGCAGGCTTGCCTTGGCTGACTTGGCTGGATGGGCAGCTGTATCATACTAAGTGAACAGTTAGAAAGATTCCTGGTCCTGGGTTTTACAGTTAAAACTGGGCCATCATGAAGGAGAAATGGGTCAGTGATATATGCCTAGGATACTAGAGGAGCTGTGTTACCTGATGTGGTCCTCCAGACAAACCCTCTAAACATAGTGTTAGTGCCAGGACTACTTGTTCAGAGGTGCCACCTGAGCTCATTGGGTCACAGGTAGCTAGATTCTCTGCTACATACTGAGTTCCTGGAAAGCATGCCTTACAAAGTCAAACTCTCCTCTCCTTTAATGGAATCTTTTTTCCATGTTAAAAGTCATTGTAAGAATTGTCAACATATTATTTTTATTGATTACGTACAAATTTCAAATTACATATATTACACTCCTTTTCCATTGCTCCCAGGTTCAAATTTCTACCTATGTGTCATACTAAAATATTTTTCTATATAATACATTGATGTTGTGATGTTAATATACTCATTGGAATGTAATCAGAGTCTCATTGCTATGTCACTTAAAGAAAACTGAATTCATCATTGTCACCCTCTAGAACCACCCCCAAGAGAAGCCACCTATCCTGAGGAGCTCTTTACTTCAACACCTTGATCACAGCTTTTCTTATATATTTATTTATTATGGTTTTTTTTCCAGTTTTTATCCTCAGTGTTGCCTCCTTCTTCTTCTCCTTCCAGTCCCACCCACCCTACTTCTTCTATCCCAATGCCATTTTTCTTGTTCCCTGACAGAGTAAGTCCTCCTCACCAATATTGGTATAATCTTTACCATATTGATAGAAAGTCAAGGTTACTTTCAATACTTTTAAACTACTATTAAAAGGTGGTTAGGATATTAGATATGTAAGTTAATTGCTAGTTATTGAACTTACAGTCATGTCAGATACTAGTCTAATTTGTCACATTAGTATACATCCTAAGTTTAACAGATAGATATGATTTTGTATATAAATTGATTACATGAAGATAGGTAGTCTTCAAAAACTTCAGAGACCTACAGAATATGGCATTTAAAATCTTCTTATTATTTTAAGATTTTTTTTTCTGACAATGAGACAAGTCATTTTCTGGCATCACCGTGCCTACCTAAAAGAAGATAATGAGCATTGAAGGACTTCCATATGGAGATGGCTTCAAATGCAGCAAACAATCCACTCAGGTAAAAAAACATACCCCCAGCTTTTTTTTAAATATAATTTATTTAATTTTATTTTATGTGCATTAGGGTGAAGGTGTCAAACCCCTTGGAATTAGCATTACAGACAGTTGTAAGCTCCCATATGGGTATTGGGAATTGAACCCAGGTCCTTTGGACCTATCTGCATTGCCCACGTGGCACGCCTGGGTTGGCTACCCAGAGGCTATTTAAGCTGTGGGCTGGCTTTCCCCAGGGTCCGAGGATTGTTCAAGGTTCCTGAATAAACTGCATTGAAAAAAAAAAAAAAAAAAAAAAACAAAAACAAAAACAACATACTCCTACTTCAAAACAGACAAATTCTGCCAAAAGTGGGCAAAGTTAAATGTGGGACAAGTAGACTGCCAAACTCTTCCAAGACAGGGTAAGCAAGTCCGAAATAGGTCCTGCTTCAAATATATGTCTGTCAAATATTCTGAGCCAGAAGGCTGAAGATGATGCTCCAACGTTATAAAGAGTTATGGATGATTGTTCAGGCATCAATCTGTTTCTGTCACTTTTTTTTTGGAAGCTGCTAACATGCACTTCCTATTTACTCAAGTAATTTTATTCTTTCTCATTTCTCTAATGGAATTGAAGACCAAAGAGTTACAGTGCCACTTTTAAACTTAAGTTGTTTAAAAGTTAATAAATCGTTTCATATAAGTAATACCAACAAGGATAAAAATTAATTTAGGTATAGACCTTTTAACTTATCAAGATATATAGGATGATCAGATACTTTCTCCGAAGTTGCTAAATACACATGCACTAGACATTGCACATGTAGATTTCATCTTACAGTTTTCATAATTTCATAGTTTTTATTGTATTGAAAGAAAAGGAGCCTTTTTTTTAAAGGGGGAAATGTTGCTATAATGTTCTTTTAAAATGTATGCACCTTTCCCTCGTTTTTTTCAGATGCTGATTTCTACCCCCCACCTCTCTAGATATTACATTGTGATACTCACTCTAAGTATCCTCTCTCAATTTGGTGTAAACTTCCAAATAAAGCAACTATTCACAATGTTGTGCTGGGAGGAGCCAAAAGATAGGAAAAAGGGGAGGAGCTATATGGCAGGATATCAGTGGGAGGAGCTAGAGGGCAGGAAATGAATGGGTGGAGAAGGGGAAAGAGGAGAGCTGGGAGAAGGCCTGGGAGAGAGATCTTGGAGGAAGAGGAGCATGAACCAGACCTAAGATTTCACAAAAAGCAAGTATAATGTAGGAAATCTAAATGTTAGGAAACTATTAGGGATTAGAGGTTCAGGAGGGAGTAATTATTGCCCAGCATTGTGTTCTAGGTTAACAAAAAAAAAAAAAAAAACCGCAGTCACTGAGTAGTGATTTGGGTATACACATATTTAGGACTAACAGTAGCATTACTAAAAGATAAATAATTAGTAAATATTAATTATCACTTACAACACACAGGGTTGAAATCAATTAGAAACAAATAAAACAATTCAAAGAATCAATGAAACCTAGAGCTGTTTCCTTGAGAAAATCAACAAGATAGACAAACACTTAGCCAAACTAACTAAAAGGCAAAGAGACACTATCAACATCATCAAAATCAGAAATGAATGGAGGGACATAAGTATAGACACTGAGGAAATCTGAATATTTATAAGGACTTACTTCAAAAGTCTACAAACCACAAAATTTGAAAATCTAAATGAAATGGATAATTTTCTTGATTGATTCCACTTACAAAAGCTGAATCAAGACCAGGTAAATCAATTAAGTTGTCCTATAACCCCTAAGGTAATACAAGCAGTGATCAAAAGTCTCCCATTCAAAAAAAGCCCAAGACCAAATGGTGTCAATGCCTTCAGACATTCAAAGTAGAGCTAACTCCATTTCTCTTCAAACTATTTCACAAAATAGAAACAGAAGGAACACTACCAAACTCATTCTATGAAGCCACAGTCACCTTGGTACCCAAACCTCACAAAGATCCAACAAAGAAAGAGAATTTCAGGCCAATCTCCCTCATGAACATTGATGCAAAATACTCAACAAAATAACCAGCAAACCGTGTACAAGAACACATCAAAGATATCATCCACTATGACCAAGTAGGCTTCATCCCAGGCATGCAGGGGTGGTTCATTATACAGAAATTTATCAATGTCATCTACCATATTAACAAACTGAAAGAAAAAAAATCCACATGATAATCTCCTTATATGCTGAAAAATCATTTGACAAAATCCAACATCCATTTATGTTTAAAGTATTGGAGAGATCCAGAATAAAAGTCACATATCTAAACATAGTAAAGGCAGTATACAGCAAGCCTATAGCCTACATCAAACTCAATGGAGAGAAACTTAAAGCATTCCCACTGAAATCAGGGACAAGGCAAGGCTGCCAACTCTCTCCATATCTCTTCAACATAGGTCTAGTCGTCCGTGGTAGAGCAATAAGAAAACTGAAGGAGATCAAGGGGATACAAATCAGAAAGGAAGAAGTCAAAGTAACACTATTTGCAGATAATACGATAGTATACATGAGTGACCCCAAAAATTCTACCAGGGAACTCCTACAGCTGATAAACACCTTCAGCAAAGAGGCCAGATACAAAATTAACTAAAAATAAACAGTACCTTTTTGTATACAAAAAACAAAAGGGCTGAGAAAGAAATTAGGGAAACAACACACATCACAAAAGCCACGAAAGAAATAAAGTACCATAGTGTAACCCTAACCAAGCAAGTCAAAGATGGAAAGATCCCCCGTGCTCATGGTTATGCAGGAGTAACATAGTAAAAATGGTCATCTTACCAAAAGTAATCTACAGATTCAATACAATTCCCATCAAATTACCGACACAATTCTTTACAGACCTTGGAAGAAAAATTCTCAACTTCATATGGAAAAACAAGAGATCCAGAATTGCTAAATCCATCCTCTACAATAAAGGATCTTCTAGAGGTATCTCCATCCCTGATCTCAAGCTGTATTATTGAGCAACAGTAATGAAAGCTGCATGGTACTGGCAGAGAAACAGAATGGTAGATCAATGGAAACAAATAGATGACCCAGACAGTCACATGTATTTTGACAAAGACGCCAAAACCAAACAATGGAAAAAAAATATAGCACCTTTAACAAATGGTGCTAGTCTAACTGGATGTCTACATGTAGAAAAATGCAAATAGATTCATACTTATCATCCTGCACAAATCTAAAGTCCAAGTGGATCAAAGACCTTAATATAAAACCAGATACATGAAAATAAGTTAGAAAAAAAAAGTGGAGAAGAGCCTTGAACTTTTTGGCAAAGAAGAAAACTTCATGAATATGGGACCTCATGAAATTGAAATGTTTTTGTAAAGCAAAGGACACTGTCATCAAAACAAAACGAATTCCTACAGATTGGGAAAGACTTCACCAACTCTCTGTGACAGAGGGCTATTATCTCAAATATTTAAAGAACTAACAAAGTTGCAAAGCAACAAATCAAATAATCCCATTAAAAAATTGGGAACACAGCTAAACAGAGAATTCTTGAAAGAGGAATATCAAATGGCAGAGAAGCACTTAAAGAAATGCTCAAGTTTTTTAGGGAAATGCCAATCAAAACGACCTTAAGATTTCACCTTACTCCCATTAGAATGGCCAAGATCAATACCTGAAGTGACAATACATGCTGCATAGGTTGTGGAAAAGGGAACCCTCCTCCATTGCTGTTGTGAAGGTAACCTTGTACCACTGCTGGTGGGAATGTAAACTTGTATAACCACTCTTGAAATCAATCTGGTGCTTTAATAGACAACTAGGAGTAGTGCTTCCTCAAGATCCAGTTCTACCACTCCCAGGCATATATCCAGACAAGAATCAAGTAAACATTAGGAAATTTGCTCAACCATATTTGTAGCAACTTTATTTGTAATAGCCTGAACCTGGAAACATTCCAGATGGCCCCCAACTGAAGACAGGATACAGAAATTGTGGTACATCTACACAATGGAATTACTCAGCAATAAAGAACAAGGAAATAATGAAATTTACTTGTAAATAGTGGGACATGGTAGTGTGCTATTCCAGAAGCAGAAGGACTCACAATGTATATATTCACTCTTATAGACATATAATATAGGATAAACCTACTAAAAGCTGTACATCTAAAGAAACTAATCAAGAGAAGGAGGATTCTGGCTAAAATGCTCAGTCCCCATCCTGAAAGCCAAAGAAAATGGACATGAGAAGAAGTGGAAAACAGGAAACATGTTAGGAGCCTGCCATATAGGGCCTCTGAAATGCTCTGCCCTGCAGACTTTCAAAGCAGATGCTGAGACTTATGGCCAACTGTTGGGCAGAATGCACGGAATCTAATGAAGGAAGTAGGAAAAAGTTAGTTATGGATAGGCCAGGAACTCCACAAGAAGATCAACAGTAACAAAAAAATCTGAGCACAAGTGTCTTTCCTGAGACTCATACTCCAACCAATACCATGCATGGAGATAAACTAGAACCCCTGCACAGATGTAGCCCATGGCAGTTCAGTGTCCAAGGGGGTTCCACAGTAATGGGTACAGGAACTGCCTCTTCCATGAACTATTTGGCTTGCTCTTTGAAAACCACACCCTGATGGGGGATCAGCCTTTCTCTCAGGCAGAGAGAAAGACAGTGCAGGCATACCTGATGAGATCTGATAGACTAGGATTAGAAGGAAGGAGAGGAAGTCCTGCCCTATCAGGGGATTTGGGAAAGGACATGAGTGGTGGAATGGTCGGATTGGAGGTGAGAATAGAGGGGTTTATGGGGGGATTAAAAAGCGAATAAAGTGTAATTAGTAAGAATTAAAATGAAAAGAAGTTAAAAAATATAATTCATTTAGGTGTTATATTATAGGAGGTTATGTTTGGAGGCTGATATGGCAATAAAAATGACCAGACAGAATGGAGTCTCTGTCTCTAGGTTTAGGTTAGTTTTATATCTTTGTTTCTGTTGGTCTCAGTCTCTCTATTTCTGAATCTGTTTCTATAGTTCTTTCTCTGTGTGTGTGTCCCTTTGTAACCCTCTCTTTACCTGCCACTTGTGTTTCAGTATGAGAAGCTCTCAGTTGTGCTGAAGAACTACAAAAAGATGACTGCTTGCTAACATGGCATCCTGGATTGTCTCTGTAAAAATATAAACCCTTTTTGTTCAAATATTTGCCATGGTCAGGGAGTTTTTCCAGTAAGTAATTCATTGACTGAGGACATATCTGTCAAATTAAAAAATAATAATGGAATCTGTGATAATGTGAAACTATCATGTCAAGGACATGTAACATTATTAATGACCACTTGAAATAAATATATGACACTTTTCTTGAACTAAGAGTCTTGGACACAGGAATTGACATCTCTGGGTTGTGTGCTTTCAGCTGCCCAGATTGAGGCATGTAGGGCTACTCAGCCTTTCTTGCTAGCACGCTGTCCACTTGGACCTTTCAATAACTGGCTTCTGAAACTTTTGCTGTCTTTAATGTGTTTCATAAAATCACTTTTCTTCCCAGCTAATCAGCACCTGTGAGAATCTTGAAGCTTTCATGGAGATGAGTAAACAAACTTTTCTCACTGTCCAGTATCACTGATCCTATGGGCATGTGACATTTTCTTGTGAAAGCCAACATGCCTTTATCTCATCCCTTTATCCACATCCCACACCTTTACTCCTGTTTACCTCTGTAACAATGTCAGGTAGGAAATAAAACTTTACTGCTTATTAAATTGGACACCTTCCTAAGTAGGTAAGCTCCACAGTGATGTGGGATTAACAGGAATGTATCAAATGACAATGTGCTCACCTACTGTGGTCTTAGATCTGAAATTTCCTAGGTTATAACTTTGAACTGAGCATTTACTGGCATACTCACTAAATGTACCTTCACATTCTTATTGATAAAATGGACAGGCCGGGCCTAGGGCTCCCTGGGGTATTGAGTCTTTAGAGAAGGGAAAAGAGAAGCAAACCAGAAAATTCCTGGGACTGGTTTGGCTGAAATAGAGAAAGGTCTATGAAAAAAGAACTAAAGGGCAATAAAGGATTTGACAACTAGTGATGTTCCACACTAGGGTTGCCAACCCTCTTTGAGCAGTGTGGCCTTGTCTGACCTAGCTGGATAGGCAGCTGTGTTGGACTCATGGTCCATGAGCAATTCTCCTTGTCTTTGGTTACAGTTCAATCTAGTACTTCAAGACAGAGAAATATGACCATGTTATATGCCTAGTACATAAGAGTAGCTGTATTTCCTCCTGACAATCCCTCTAAACTTATTGTTAGTGCCAGTACTGCTTGTTCAGAGGTGCCACCTGAACTCATGAGTTCTGACATAGCAGGTAACCACTAGTTCATGGCTAGGATTCTCTACTACATAATGAGTTCCTGCAAAGCATGCTTTACAATGTCAAATTCTGCTCTCCTTTAGCTGAATCTTTTTTCCACATTAAAAGTCAGTGTAAAAGTTATCAACATAGTATTTTTATTGATTATGTGGAAATTTCATGTAATATTATACTCCTTTTCTATTGCTCCCAGGTTCAAATTCATAACCATGTGTCATACTAATTTTTTTCTTTAAAATACATCAATTGAAGTATGTGTTGTTCATATACTCATTGAAATATGATCAGAGTCTCAGTGCAAATCCCTTAAAGAAAACTGAGTTCATCCTAGCTGCACATTGTAACCACCATCAAGAGAAAGCCATGAGTCCTAAAGAGCTCTATACTTTATTCCCTTGATCACAGGTTTTCTTATATATTTATTTATAACATTTTGCACAAGTTGTATCTCCTCATCTCCCCCCTCTCCTTCTCCTTGCAGTCCCACCCACCCTCCTTCTTCTACCTCTATGAACATTCTCTAGTTCCCTGATAGAGCATGTCCCCTTGTTCTTCCATCTTAACCTAGCTTATCAGGTCTCATCAAGGCTGGCTGAATCAGCTTCCTCTGCAGTCTGATTCTCAGGACATTTTTTTACATGTGTCTTCAATTCCCTCTACTTATGCCACTTTTCCCTGCCTCCTCTCCTTCAGGCTTCCCGGAGCTCTGAGAGGAGTGAGAATTTCATAGAGAAATTCCATTTAGAGCTTGGTGTTTTAAGGTCTTTCTGTGCATAATATCAGATTGTGGGTCTCTGTATGAAATCTCTTTTGATGCAGAAAGAAGCATCTCCATGGATCTAAGAAAATGGCACTGATCTATCAGTTGAAATCTGAGAGCAACATATTCAAATAGCAACATCCTGGGTTGCTTGAAAATTTCTGTAGGATGTCCCGGCTCAACAGCTCAATTCACTGCCACCCAATCCCCCTAGTAGAAGACTGGTTTGGTCACAGTTAGATGGCTTATTGAAACTTTATCCCCCACTATTAGGAGACCTCCTAATAAGTGAATACAAACCATATTTTTCTTTCTGAATTTTAGTTACTTGACCCAGGATGATTTTTCCTGGTTTCATCTATTAGCCTGAGAATTTCATGATGTCATTTTCTTAGATAAATAATACTCCATTATGGGAATATTCCACATTTTCCCCAATGGAGATTGTCAGTCCTGTTCTTTAAAATTTGGAATTTGCTAGGACTTTAATCATTGTATTGAATGACAAACTATCAGGATAATTATAGTCTTTTAGCCTAGAAACCCCTCCATCTTCTTCCACTTCCTGTTGATTTGAATTGTTATATCCACTTGAAGCTCATCATACATGTTGCATCCCCAGAGAGGAAATGTCTGTGAAGTGTTAGGAGGTATGGATTTGTTAGATAATATAATTCTTATTGGAGTTATATTATAGGAGGGTGTGCTTTGAGGTTGATATGCCCGTGAATGTGAGCAGACAGAATGGGTCTCTTTCTTTCAGTCTCTGTCAGTTCATATCTTTGTTTCTATTTCTGAATCTGTCTCTCTAACTTTTTCTCATTCTGTCTCTCTCATTTTCCCTTTCTCTGCCTGCTGCTTGTGGATCAGTAGTAAAAACTCTCAGTTCTACTGAAGGACTATACCAAGTTGTCTGCTTGCTGATGTGACATCCTGAATAGTCTCTGTAGAAATATAAGCAAGGTCTCACTTAATTGCTTTTTTGTTAAAAGAATTGCCTTGTTCAGGGAGCATTTTCCCAGTAAGTAAATCACTGAGTAAGGGTATATCTGTGAATTCAAGAAATAATATTGGAATCTGTGATAATATGAAAATCAAATGTCAAGGAGACGTGAGTTTATTAGTGACCACTTGAAAGATATATGAGACACTTTTCCTGAACTAAGATTTTGGACACAGAAACTGTCATCTCTTGGCTGTGTGCTTACAGCTGCCCAGACTGAAGCATGTAGGGCTGCTCAGCCTTTTCCTCAAGCAGGCTGTTTACTCGGCCCTTTTAATAACTGGCTCTGGAGACTCTTACTGGCTTTCAACTCTTTCATGGCATCATCCTCCCTCTCATCCAAACAGCACCTATTCATTGTGATATCAAAATAGCATTCAGATGTCATGATGAATTTTCAAATCATGATCTCATTTGATGTCATAATATCACTGTGATGTCATCATAGCATTGAGATATAATAATACTATTGTGAAGTCAGAATACTATTTTGATGTCATAACAATTGATATCATAATAAAATTGAGATGTCATACCACTTTGGGATGTCATACCACTGTGTTGTCATAATATCATTGGAATGTAATGACAGCACTGTTAAGTCATAACACTATTGTGATAGCAAAAGAGCATTGTGATGTTATAATACCATTTGGAGTTCATAAAGGATTATGATGATAAAATAACATTGTGATGTCATTATACCATTATGATGTCATAAGTCCATTGTGAAATTATACAATATATCATCATTGCATTTTGATTTCACAAGAATGGTGATATCATACAAGCATTGTGATGTGAAAATTCCATTGTGATGTCATACCACAGTCATGTTGTAATACCATTGTGATGTGATAATAGCATTGTGATGTGAAAATACCATTGTGATGTCATAACAGCATAGTATTGTAATGTCATACTATTGTGATGTCATAATACCATTGTGATATAATGATATCATTGGGATGTTTAAAGCATTATGATGATATAATAGTATTGTGATGTCATAATGTCACTATGAAGTCAAAATTCCTTTGTGATGTCACACCATAATGATGTCATAATAGAATTGTGATGTCATAATACAAAAGTGATATAATAACAATAATTTGATGTCATAATTACATTGTACTGTAATGTTATTGTTGTGATATTATGATACCATTGTGATATCATCCCATATGAGGTCATAATAAAATTGTAATATCATAATAGCATATTGAGGGAATTAGCCCATTGTGGTGTCATAATGGCATTGTAATGTCCTGCAGCCTTCCCAGAGCTCTGGAAGGAGGGAAAATTTCATAGGGAAATCTCATTTAGAGCTGGGAGTTCAAGGTCACTCTCTGCATATTATCAGATGTGGGTCTTTGTATGCAATCCCATTTGATGGAGAAGGAAGCATCTCTGTGGATCTAATAACATGGCACTCATCTCTCAGTTGAGGGCAGAGATCAACATGTTTTAATAACAATAGCCTGGTTCCCTTGAAAATTTTCCATAGGATGACCTGGCCCAACAACTCAATTACCTGCCACTCAATACCCCTAATGGAAGACTGTTTTTTTCACAATAAATGGCCTATTGGAACTTTATCCCCCACTATTAGGAGATCTCCTAATAAGTGAATACATACCATATTTGTCCTTCTGCATTTTAATTACTTCACCCAGGATGATTTTTCCTGGTTCCATCCATTTGCATAAAAATATCATGATGACATTTTCTTAGCTGAATAATAATCCGTTATGGAAATATTTTGTATTATTCCCAAGAATATCGTCAGTCCTGTTCTCTAGAGCTAGGAAGTTGATGGTATATTAATCATTGTATTGAATGACAAACTATTAGGATAACTATGTTCTTTTAGCCTAGATTTCCTTCCATCTTTTTCTACTTCCTGGTGATTTGAATTGCAATGTCCCCTAGAACCACTTTATTTACATGTGGAGTCCCAGTGAGGAAATATATTGTATTGGTTAGAAGTTATGGCCCTGTTAGACAATATAATTCTTAATGGATTCATATTACAGGAGCCTGTGCTTTGAGGTTGATATGACCAGACATAACTTAGTCTGTCACTTCGTCTCTGTCACTTCTTATCTAAGTTTTTGTCAGTCTAGTTCTCTATATTTCTGAATCTGACCCTCTAGCTTTTCCTCTCTCTGGCTCCCTCTCTCTGCCTGCCACATGTGGTTCCATATGAAAATCTCTCAGTTGTGCAAGAGGAGTACAGCATGTTGACTGCTTGCTGATGTGACAACCTGGATGGTCTTTGTAAAAAATATAAGCATGGTCCTAATTAAACACTTTTTGTTCAAATCATTGCCTTGGTCAGGAAGCATTTTAACAGTAAGTAATTCACTGATTGTAGACATATCTGTGCATTTAACAAATAATAATGGAATCTGTCATAATGTTATACTCACATGTCAAGGACACGACTTTATTAATGAACACTTGAAAGAAATATGTGACACTTTTCCTGAACTAAGAGTCTTGCATACAGGAACTGTCATCTCTGGGTTGGGTGCTTTCAGCTGTCCAGATTGAGGCATGTAGGGATGTCTAGCCTTTCCCTCCTGAAACTCTTACTGGCTTTCACTTCTCTCATAACATCATTTTGCCTCTCAGTCAATCAGCACCTTAGAGAATCTTGAGATTTCAATGGTTGCAATAGATGGTCTATTGGAACTTTATCCCCCACAATTAGGAGACCTCATAATAAGTGGAAACATACCATATTTGTCTTTCTGCATTTTAGTTCCTTCACCAGGATGATTTTTCGTGGTTCCACATATTTGCCTAAAAATATCATGATGTCATTTTCTTAGATGAATCATACTCCTTCATGGAAATATTCCACATTTTCTCCAAAGAAGATTGTCAGTGCTGTTCTTTAGTACTCACAAGTTGCTGGGATGTTAATCATTGTATTGAATGACAAGCTATCATGATAACTATGTTCTTTTAGCCTAGAAATCCCTCCATCTTTTTCCACATCCTGGTGATTTGTATTGCAATGTCCCTTTGAAGCTCTTTTATTTACATGTTGAGTCACCAGTGAGGAAATGTCTGGTAAGTGTTAGGAGGTATGGCCTTTTTAGATAATATACTTCCTATTTGAGTTATACAAGGGTGTGCTTTGAGGTTTTTATGCCAATTAAAGTGACCAGATGGAATGGAGTCTGTGTTTCTCTCTAAATCTCTGTCTGTCACTTTATTTCTTTGTTTCTGTAGATCTTGGAATCTCTATTTCTGAATGTGTACCTCTAGTTCTTTCTCTTTCTGTCTCTTTCTGTCTCCCTCTTTTTGCCTTCCGCTTGTGGTTCAGTTTGAAAGTCTCTCAGTTCTGCTGAAAGGACTACAACAAGCTGATTGCTTGCTGATGTGGATAGTCATGGATAGTCTCTGTAAAAACGTAAGTAAGGTCCCAATTTACCACTTTTTTCAAAGAGTTGCCTTGTCAGGGAGTGTTTTCTGAGTAAGTAATTCACTGACTGAGGACGTATCTGTGCTTTAAACAAATAGTAAAGGAATCTGTGTTAATATGAGACTCACATGTCATGGATAAGTAACTTTATTAATGACTACTTAAAAGAAATATGTGACAATTTAACTGAATGATGAGTTTTGGACACAGGAAATGTCATCTCTGGGTTGTGTGCTTTCAGCTGCCCAGATTGAGGCATGTAGGAGTGCTCAACCTTTCCATCAAGCAGGCTCTCCACTTGGCCCTTTTATTAACTGGCTCCAGAGACTCTTTCTGGCTTTCACATGTTTCATGACAACATTCTCCCTTTAGCCAAACAGCACCTAACCATTGTTATGTCATATTACCATTGTGATGTCATACCACAATCATATCATAAAAGAATTGTGCTGTCATAATAGCGTTGTGATGTAATGATGAATTTTGATGTCACATTGCCATTGTGATATCATTATATAATTGTAATGTCATCATAGCATTTTGATGTGATAATAGCATTGTGATAAAAGAGCCTTGTGATGTCATAATAGCATTGTGAAGTTATAACACCATTGTGATAGCATATTAGCATTCTGATGTCATCATAGCATTGATATATTCTAATATGATTTTAATGCCATAACTTTGTGAAGTTGTAATAGCATTGTACTGTCATAATTCCATTGTGATGTCATAACGCAATCATGTTTTAAGAGCATTGTGATGTCATCATAAGATTTTGTTGTCACAATAACATTATAATATCATAACAGCATTTTGATGACAAAATTCCATTGTTATGTCATACCACAACCATGTCATAATACCACTGAGATGTCATAATAGCATGGTAATGTCATAATACTATTGTGTAATAATAATACCATCATAGCATTGTAAAGTCATAATAGCATTGTGATGTCAGAATAGCATTGTGAAGTCATAACAAAATTGTGATGTGGTAAGAGCATTGTGACCATTTCAATGTCATCATAATATTGTGATGTCATTCTACCATTGTGATGTTATAACAGCCATTGTGATGTCATATCATTGTGAAGTCATCAGAGCATTATGATATCATAACACTAGCATTGCATTGACATAGTATATTGTGAATTAATAAATCCAGAGCGATAGCATAATCACATTGTGGTGTCTACATACCATTTTGATGTCATAATAACATTGTGAAATCATAGTATGATTGGGATGTCATAACATTGTGATGTCCTTATAAAATTGTGATATCCTAATTCCAGTTTGCTCTCATAATAGCATTGTGATGTCATAATAGAATTGTGTCATCATAACAACATTGTTATATCATAACATTTTGTGTTCATAATAGCATTGTGATATCATATTAGCATTATGATGTCATAACAGCCTTTTGATGTCATAATATCAATGTTATATCATAATAGCATTATTATGTCAAAAATACTTATGTGATGTCATAATAGCATTCTTTATTCAGGCCATTGTGATGTCACAATGGCATTAATATATTATAATAGCATTGTAAGCCAAAATAGCATTGTGATGTCATAATAGCATTTTTATGTCATAATAGCCTTGTGATATCATAATGAATTTTGATATCATAACACCATTTTGATGACATAATACAATTTTTGTGGCATATTACTGAAATGTCACACCATGGCTTTGTTATAATAGCTTTGTGAAGTCATAGTAGCATTTAGATGTCATAACCTTGTGATGTTATAATACCATATTGAGGTCATAATTACTTTGTGATGTCATTATAGTACTGTGATAGCATAAGACTATTGTGATGTCATAATGCCAAAATGCTATTTTGCAGTCATAATAGCATTTTGATAGTCTTGTGATACCAAAGTCCTTTATGAAGGCAAAATAGCATTGTGGTTTCATGTCATTGTTATGTCGTGAATAGCATTGAGATATCATCATAGAATTGTGATGTCATAATAGCCTTGCTATGTCTTAAAACCATTGTGATATTATAATACACTTTTGAGGTCATAATGCCATTGTGATGTCATAATATCATTTTGTCATAATAGCATTGTGATGTCTAATAGAATTGTGAAGTCATAAGAACATTGTGATGTCATACCATTGTGATGTCATTATTCATTTGTGATTTCATACCAAAATCATGTCATGATAGCAGTGTAATCTCATAGTAGCATTGGGATGTCATGATGAATTTTGATGTCATGATGCCATTGTGACGTGATAATAGCATTGTGAAATTTTAATATTGTGAATTCATACAGTTGTGAAGTCATAATAGCATTTTGATGTCAAATTTTTATTGTGATGTCATACTACATATATCCTGTAATACTAGTGTGATGTTAGAATAGCATTGTGAAAATAGCAGTGTAAAGACATAATAGCATTGTGAAGCCATAAAAGCATTGAGATGTCATAAAAGCATTTAGATGTCATACCACTGTGATGTCATAATAGCATTGTAATGATAAAATAACATGATGATGTCATAATAGCTTTATGATGACATTATAGCATTGTGATGTCATAGTACCATTGTATTGTCATATCATCATGATGTCATAATAGTATTTAGATGTCATATCATTGTGATGTCATAATACCCTTTTTTTTACTTTTTATTGATTCTTTGTGAGTTTCACATCATGCGCCCCAAGCCCACTCATCTCTTTGTATCTGCCCTCCAGCCCTGCAACCTCCCCCAACCAAAGAAAATAAAAAATAAAAACATCGTGAAAGCTGTAGCGTGTCACAGTGTGTCATATTGTATACCACACAGTACACCCATGTGCCCACTCATCTTTACCTAGAAATGCTCATTGCAATGAAACTCCTTCTACAAGTTGCTTTGGTTATGGTGTTTTATCACAGCCACAGAAAGGTAAGCAATACACTCCCATTCTTGGCTCTTCAAAAGCACCTCTCCCAGAGCTCTAAGGGAGACTCATCCATTGCGTCACCTCCTGTCTATATCTAAGAGGTCTTATGGACTTTTTTTTTTCAATGCAGTTTGTTCAGGAACCTTGAACAATCATCTGACCCTGGGGAAAGCCAGCCCACAGCTTAAATAGCCTCAGGGTAGCCAACCCCAGTGTGCCACGTGGGCAATGCAGATAGGTCCACATACATGGAAGCAAGCCAGATCCTCAGCCTTAGCCAAATGTGGAATTGTTCATGACAGAGAGCACTCACCATCGGGAAGGTGGAAGGCGGAAACCAGCTCCATCTTTAAGGCATAGCATTCCGCAGCTCTCTACATTTCCCCCTTTTTGTTTTAGACGCATCAGGAAAGAGTAGAGGTCTGATCTCTGATATTAGAAATAAATTGGGACTTTGTACAGATGTTCATTTAGGTGTCATCCACCCGAAGATCATCAGACCTGTCTGATACCTTTTTCTCAGAGGCGGGACCTGGGCATCAACACGCATGCAATCAGACTTGCTCTTCTCTGGGTCGAAAGCAGTGGACCCTGAGTGCAGTGCTTAGCCTCGCATCCTGAGCATAACATTTTAGCTTTTTATGGTAGCCAACCATGCTTGGGGAGTTGACCTCGTGCGGGAGCCAATTGATACCCTATGGTGAATCGCTCAACTTGGCTGTCAATGAAAATATGCTGGACTTTGAGTCACTAGCATATAACAGATTTTTTCCTGTGCTGCAAATCTGTCTAAACAATTGTCGAGCTATATTTTAGGTAATTGGACTGGAGAATTCGATACTACGATGGAGCAGCTGAGAGTGGCCATTGTCACAGTAAATTCTACCAGAGTGGACGCAGGACTAGCCACAGGATTATCATCATGGATTGCTGCAGCCATGAATCATCTGAAGGAATGGGCGGGCATGGGAGCGTTAGCAAGCCTTCTGGTGTTGGTCTCCTTGGTTTGCTTGTGGTATATATGCAAGATTAGAGTCTCACAACAGCGCAATGCAGCCATGATCATTCAGGCCTTTACAGCCATTGAAGCAGGACAGTCTCCCATAATACCCTTTTGAAGTCATAATACCTTGTGGTATCACATAATACTATCGTGATATCATAATAACATTTTGATGTCATCATAAAATTGAGATCTAGTATCTTTGTATAGCCATACCTTGGTGAAGTGATAACAGTCAAAATATCATTGTAATACCATAATTCCATTGCAATTTTATGACACACTCATTTCATAATAACATTGTGAATTTATAAAACAATTGTGATATCATAATAGCATTGTGGTAAAGTAATAGCATTGTGATGTCAGACTGCAATCTTGTTGTAATAGCTTTGTGAAGTTGTACTAGTTTTGGGATGTATTGATGAATTTGAGGTCATGATGCCATTGTGATGTCATCATAACATTGTGAACTCATAACACCATTGTGATGTCATACTACCATTGTGTTGTCATAATACCATTTTGCAGTCATAATAGCATTTTGATATCATAATAGCATTGTGATGTCAAAATACCTTTGTGATGTCACACTACAATCATGCCATATTAGCACTGTGATGTCATAATTGCATTTGGATGTCATTATGATTTTGATGTCATGATGCCATTATGATGTCATAATAGCAATGTTATGTACTAATATCATTGTGAAGTCATACCTTGGCGAATCCATACTAACATTTTAATCTCAAACTTACATTGTGAAATCATAACAAAATCATATCCTAATAGCATTGTGATGTCATTATAACATTGTTAAGTCATAATAGTTTGTGATGTCATCATATCATTATTATGTGAAAATTCCATTGTGATGTGATAAGACAATCATGGTATAATTGCATGTGATCTAATAGCATTGGGATTTCATGATGACTTTTGATGTCAAAATGCTTTTGTGATGTCTTAATAGTATTGTGATGTCATAATAGCATTGTGATTCATAATAACATTGTTTTGTTATAATACCATTGTAATATCATCATAGCGTTGTGATCACATAACAACATTGTGATGTCATAATAGCTGTGACATCAATAGCCTTGTGATGTCAGTATACCATAGTGATGTCATAATAGCATGGTGTTGTAATTATACCACTCTAAAGTTGTAATACCATTGTGATACATTGATAGAAGTGTAATGTCAGAATATTATTGTGAAGTCATAATAGCATTGTGATGTCATCATAGCATTGAGATGCCTAATATTTTAAAATCATACTTCATAGTGTTGTGAAGTAATTAAAGCATTATTATTATTTTATATTCTTTATTAATTACACTTTATTCACTTTGTATAGCACCTGTGATTCCCGCTTTCCTCCCATCACACTCCTTCCCTTCCTCCCCTCTCACTTCTTTTGTAATATTCCCTGCTCTCTGCCCAAAGGTTGGCCATAAGTTTCAACATCTGCTTTGATAGTCTGCAGGGCAGAGCCTTTCAGAGGTCTTCTGTGTCAGGCCAGTGATTTGTTCCCTCTTCCCTCCTTCTTCTGATGTCCACCCCATAGTAGCATTATAATGTCATAAATCCAGGATATTCTAGGGAGTCCTAAATAGTTTGTCCTTCATATATATGTCTGTAACATATTCGGAACCAGAAGGCTGAAGATGGTGCTCCAATGTTACAAAGAGTTATGGGTGACTGTTCCAGCAACAAATTGTTTCTGTCAGTTTTTTTTTTTTTTTTTGGAAGCTGCTAACATGCACTTTCTATTTACTCTAGTAACTAATTTTATTCTATCTCAAGCCTCTGATGCCACAATTAAGCGTGAGTTGTTTAAAAGTTAAAAAATGCTTTCATATAGATAATACCAATAAGAATAATAGTTAATTTAGGTATAGAAATCTAAACTTCTCAAGATAGATAAGATAATCAGATACTTTCTCCTAAGTTGCTAAATACACATGGACTGGACATTACACATGATTTTACCTAAGAGTTTTCATAATTTCATAATTATTATTTTATTGAAATAAAAAGAACCTTTTATTTGACTTAAAGGGGGAAAATTGGTAAAATGTTCTCTTGAAATGTATACACCTTATAAGCCCTTATTCATTCAAATGCTGATTTCTATCCCCCACTCTCTGATTTCAATCTGGATATTGCATTGTGATATTTATTCTATGAAACCTGTCTCAAATTTGTGTAAACAGGCTAAGATAAAGCAACTAGCCACAATGTTCAGCAAGGAGAGGGGAGGAGCCAGAGTGCAGAAAATGAGTGGGAGGAAAAAAGGGCAAGGGCAGAGCTAGCAAAGCAGAGCTGGGAGGGGAACTAGGAACTATGTGGAGAATGAACTAGACCCAAGATTTCATAAAAAAGAAGCAAGTAAAATGGGTAAAATATAAATGTTAAGAAAATATGAGGGCTGGGAGGTCATAACTATTGGCCAGCATTGTGTTCTAGATTTACTAAATAAAACCAGAATCTCTGCGGTGATTTGGTTATACAGCTCTATAGGATTAACAGTACCTTTACCAGAAGATATATCAATAGTAAATATTAATCGACACATACAACAGTGATGTCATACCATTGTGATGAAATAATAGCATTGTTATGTCATAAAAACATTGTGATGTCATAATACTATGTGAAGTCATAATACCATTGTATATAAGAAAATTTTGTGATGTCATAAAAGCTTTATGATGTCATAATAGCAATGAGATGTCATGACACCATTGTGAAATCATAATAACATTGGTATGAGATACCACTGTGATGTCATAATAGCATAGTGATATCATAATACCATTGAGAAGTCATCAGGTTATGAAGTCATAATAGCATTGTGATGTTATAACAGCATTAGTATAATATAATAATACCATTGGGATGTCATGACACCATTTTGATTTCATCGTAGCATTGTAATATCTTAACTCTTGTGATGTCATAATACATTTGTGATGTCATAATAGCATTCTGCTATCATCATAGCATTGTGATGTCATATCATTGTGATGTCCTAAAAACATTCTGAAGCCATACCATTGTGAAGTCATAATTTTAATATCATAATAACATTGTAAAGTCATATCATTGTGTTTTCATAATAGCATTCAGATTTCATACAATTGTAATATCATCATAGCACTGTGATGTTATAATCATCATTGCATTGTGTGCGGACATTGTGATGTCATACACGATCATGCTGACAAAACACCATTGTGACATCATATCACTGACATATCTATCATAAGAGCGTTTAGATGTCATAATTTTGTGATGTCATAATAGCATAGAGATGTCATAGCATTGTGATGTAATAATACCATTGTCACATAAATAACAGCATTGTGACATCATAATAGCTCTGTGAAGCCAAAATTCCATTGTGATGTCAAATGACAAACATATAGTAATAATATTGTGATATCATAATAGCAATGGGATGTCATGATAAATTTTGATGTCAAGATACCTTTGTGTTGTCATAATACAATTTTCTGATCACAAGTTCATTTTAATGTGATGTCTTAGCAGCATTATGATGTTATAATACCATGTGATGTCATAAGAACATTGAAATGTCATAATACCAATGTGATGTCATATTATTGTGATGACATAATAGCATTTAGATATCATACAATTGTGATTTCTTAACACTTCTAATTTTTTTCTTTTATTTAAATTCTTTATTAATTACACATTATTCACTTTGTATCTCGCTGTGGTTCCTTCCCTCCTCCCATCCCAATCCCTCCCTTCCTCCACCCTCTGCATGAATGCCCCTCTCCAAGTGCACTGATAGGTGAGGTCTTCTGTTCTTTCATCTAACTCTAGTCAATTAAGTCTCATCAGGAGTAGCAGAATTGTCTTCTTCTGTGGCCAGGTAATGTTGCTTCCCCTTTAGGGGGAGGTAATTATAGATCAAGCCAATCAGTTCATGTCAGAGACAGTCCCTCTTCCTATTACAATGGAACCTACTTGGATACGGAATTGCCATGGGCAACATCGGTGCAGGGGTCTTAGATTATTCCCACGCATAATCCTTGCTTGGAGTATCAGTCTCAGGAAAGACCCCTGTGCTCAGGATTTTTGGTTCTGCTGCTTTCCTTGTGCAATTCCTGTCCTCTCCAGATCTTACTGTTTCTCTCCTCTTTCCTAAGATTCCCTGAACTCTGCCGAAAGTTTGGCCATAAGTCTCATCATCTGCATTGATATTCTGCAGGGCAGAGCCTTTCAGGGGTCCTCTGTGTCAGGCTCCTGACTTATTTCATGTTTTCTCCTTGTTCTGATGTCTAACATCTTTGCCTTTCTGGATAGAAGAGATTTAATGTGTCTGGTTTTATGTTGAGGTCTTTGATCCACTTGGATTTTAGGTTTGTGCAGGATGATAAGTATGGATCTATTTGCATTTTTCTACATGTAGACATCCAGTTAGACCAGCACCATGTGTTGAAGATGCTGTCTTTTTTCCATTGAATGGTAGTGGCATCTTTGTCAAAAATCAGGTGTGAATAAGTGTGTGGATTTATGTCAGGGTGTTTTCTTCAATTCCTTTGATCCATCAAGTCTATTTCTATGGCAGTACCATACAGTTTTTAGTATTGTTGCTCTATAGTACAGCCTAAGATCAGGGATGGAAATACCTCCTGAAGATCTTTTACTGTAGAGAATTGTTTTAGCAATTCTGTGTTTCTTGTTATTTTATGAAGTTGTGAATTTTTCTTTCAAGGTCTGTAAAGAATTGTGTTGGTAATTTGATCAGAATTACATTGAATCTGTAGATTGTTTTTGGTAAGATGGCCATTTTTACTATGTTAATCCACCCAAGCCATGAGTATGGGAGATCCTTCCATCTTCTGATACCTTCTTCTAATTCTTTCTTCAGAGACTGGAAATTTTTTTTCATACAAGTCTTTGACTTGCTTGGTTAAGTCCACACCAAGTTCTTTATGTTCTTCAGGTTCTTTATGTCCTTTTTGCCTATTGTGAAGGGTGCTTTCCTTATTTCCTTCCCAATCCTTTTGTCTTTTTTATACAGGAGGGTACTGATTTATTTGAGTTTATTTTTTATCCAGCCACTTTGCTAAAGGAGTTCCTTGGTTGAGTTTTGGGGGTCACTAAAGTATGCTATCATATCATCTGAAAATAGTGATAATTTGAATTTTTCCTTCTCAATTTGTATTTACTTGGTCTCCTTCAATTGTCTTATTGCTATAGCAAGGACTTCCAGAACTATGTTGAAGAGACATAGAGTGAGTGGGCAGCCTTGCCTTGTCCCTGATTTTAGTGGAAATGATTTAAGTTTCTCTCCATTGAGTCTGATATTGGACATAGGCTTGCTGTACGTTGCCATTACTATATTCTCGTATGTGCCATTTATCCCTGATATCTCCAACATTTTAAACATGAATGGATGTTGGATTTTGTCAAATGCCTTTTCAGCATCTAAGGAGATGATCATGTACTTTTTTTCCTTCAGTTTCTTTATATGGTATATCACATTGATGGATTTCCGTATATTGAACCACCCCTGAATGCCTGGGATAAAGCCTACTTGGTCATAGTGGATGATATCTTTGATGTGTTCTTGGATTCGGTTGGCAAGTATTTTATTGAGTATTTTTGCATTGATGATCATGAAGGAGATTGGCTTGAAATTCTGTTTCTTTGTTGGGTCTTTTTGAGGTTTATCTACCAAGGAGACTGTGGCTTCATAGAATAAGTTTGGTAGGGTTCCTTCCATTTCTATTTTGGGGAATAGTTTGAAGAGTATTGGTGTTAGCTCTTCTTTGGAAGTGTGGTAGAATTCTGTCCTATAACCATCTGGTCCTAGGCCTATTTTGCATGGGAGACTTGATGACCAGTTCTATTTCCCTACGGGATATAGGACTATTTATTTTGACATGTTCTTAATTCAGCTTTGGAATGTAGAATCAGTCAAGAAAATTGTCCATTTCATTTAGATTTTCAAATTTTGTGGCATATAGACTTTGGAAATAAGATCTAATTATTGATTGGGTTTCTTCAGTGTCTGTGATTATGTCCCCCTTTTTCTTTCTGTTTTTGTTGATTTGGTTAGTTTCTCTCTACCTTTTAGTTAGTTTGGCTAAGGATTTGTCTATCTATTGATTTTCTCAAAGAACCAGCTCTTGTTTTACTTGTTTCTAATTGATTGATTTCAGCCCTGAGTTTGATTATTTCCAGCCGTCTACTGCTCTTTGGTGTGTCTGCTTGTTTTTTTTTTTTTTTTGTGTTTTGTTTGTTTTTGGTTTTTTTTGGGGGGGGCTTCTATGTGAGCCATTAAGTTGCTTGCATGAGTTGTTTCAAATTTCTTTTTGAAGGCACTTAGTGCTAAGAACTTTTCTCTTAGTACTGCTTTCATTGTGTACCATAAGTTTGGCTATGTTGTGCCTTCATTTTCATTGAATTCAAAAACTCTTTAATTTCTTTCTTTCTTTATTCTCTGACCTAGCTGTCATTTAGTAGCAAGTTGTTCAGTTTCCATGTGTGTGTAGGCCTTTTTCTATTTTTGTCATTGGGGTCCATCTTTAGTCCATGGTGATCAGATAGGATACAAGGGATTATTTCATTCTTATTTTATCTGTTGAGTCTTACTTTGTGTCCAACTATATGGTCTATTTTGTAGAAGGTTCCATGAGGTCCTGAGAAGAATGTAAATTCTTTTGTGTTTGGAGAAAGGTTCTGTAGATGTCTGTGAGGTCCATTTGGTTCATGACCTCTGACAGATTTATTGTTTCTTTGTTTAATTTCTGTTTTGTTGACTGGTCCTTTGTTTAGAGTGGTGTGTTGAAGTCTCTCAGTATTAGTGTGTGTGGGTCTATGTGTGGTTTAAATTTTATAAAAATTTCTTTTAAAATGTGGGTACCCTTGAATTTGGGGCATAGATGTTCAGGATTGTGATATCTTCCTGGTGGATTTTTCCCTTGATGAGTATGAAGTGTCCTTCTCTATCTCTTTTTATTAATTTTGGTTGAAAATCTATTTTATTAGAAATTAGAATGGCTACTTGTGCTTGCTTCTTGGGTCCATTTGCTTGGAAAACCCTCTTCAAGCCCATCTTAGGTAATGTCTATATTTTGATTTAGTTGTCTTTCTTGTATGTTGGGTCTTGTTTATGCATCCATTCTGTTAATCTGTGTCTTTTTATTGGAGAATTGAGTCCATTGATGTTGATTGAGATTAATGACCAGTGGTTGTTAGATTCTTTGATGTTGATGTTGGCTATGGTAGTGTGCTTGTGTGTTTGGCTAGTTTTTGTTTTGAGGTAATGAGGTTATTTATTTCCTTTGTTTTCTTGAAAGTAGTTAGTTTTCTCACATTCTATTTTTCCTTCTAGTATCTTTTGTAATGCTGGATTTGTGTGTAGGTATTGTTGAAATTTGTCATTGAATATCTTGTTTTCTCCGTCTATGAGGACTGAGAGTTTTGCTGGGTACAGTAGCCTAGGCTGACATTTCTGTTCTTTTAGGGTCTGCATGATATCCATCAAGGCTCTTCAGGTTTTTGTAGTTTCGGTTGTGTATTCAGGTGTGATTCTGATGGGTTTGTCATTATATGTTACTTGCCTTTTTCCCCTTGCAGCTTTTAGTATTTTTTTTGTTCTGTTTACTTACTTTTTTGATTATTATGTGATGGGAGGATTTTCCTTTCTGGTCTAATTTATTAGGTGTTCTGTAGGCCTCTTGGATTCTTATAGGCCTCCCCTTTAAGTTGGGGAAATTTTCTTCAATGATTTTTTTGAAAATATTTTCTGGGCTTTTGAGGAGGTAATCTTCTTGTTCCTCTATTACTATTATTCTTAGGTGTTTGTCTTTTATGTTTTCTTGGATTTCTTGGATAGTTTGTGTCAGGAATTTTTTAGATTTATTATTTTCTTTGATGGATATATCGATTTCTTCCATTGTATCTTCCACACCTGAGATTCTTTCTTCCATCTCTTGTATTCTTTTAGTTATGCTTACCTATGTAGTTCATGTTTTCTTTCCTTGTTCTCCCTCAACATGATTTCCTCCACTTGTGTTTTCTTTAATTTTTCCCATTCTATCTTCTCATTTTGAACTCTTTTGTTGACTTCCTTCACATCTCAGACTATATTTTCCTTCACTTTCTTCAGCTGTTTTTTTGAACATTCCTCTGTTTCTTTTATTTCTTTCAGAGATTTAATAATTTCCTCTCTGAATGTCACAAACTGTTTGGCTGCATCTTCCTGTGTTTCTTTATGGATGACCATAATCTGTTTTATCGTATCTTCCCCTAATTTTTCACATATTTTATTTGCTTCCTCTATTAACCTCTTCATAAGCATAGATGAAAGGTCATCTTCTTGAATTTCACTCCTGTTAGGTTTTCCAGGGCTACTTGCCCCTAGATAACTGGGTTCTGGGGATACCATATTACTTTGCCTCTTGTTTATTTGTGTTTTTTCACTGGCCTCTACCCATCTCTCTTTCTCAAGTATTTTCTGTTAATTTCTCTTGGTGCCTGATGTGTCCTGGGTTGGGGAGAATCCATTTGGCAGGGTTCTGATGTTCTCCTCTGATTTTTGGTATGGTCATCTGAATGGTTGTTCTTCTCAATAATTGTCACAGTTCACTTCAGGTGTACGGACCTGTGTGGTAACTGTGGTGTTCATAGAGAGAGAAGGCTCTTCTCTCATCAGGAGAGGTCCTGGTGATTGCTGCCCTACTGTTGGGTTTTTTGTTCAGAATTTAGTGAGCAGCTCTTGCTGCTCCTAAGTTGTTCTTTTTGCCTTCAGACCTCTTGAAGATTCAGGGATTCCCACAGTTTTGTCAGTTTAGCTAGAGATAACTGGTTGATCCTTGGAGCAGTATCTGAGTGCTGTTGTAATGGCTCTCTGGCTTTTGTAGGTTTGAGGATTCATCACATAATACAAATGTGATGTCACAATAGCTTTGTGAAGTCATGAGTGACCTAGAGCTGCTCAATAATGGTGGGTGACCATGAGCTCATGTCTGCTATAGAAGGCTAGAGCCTCAAATCTGCACAAATACAGAAAGTCTTTTGGAGCTGGATGTCCTGACTGTTGGACACCTAACCCAATATAATTCTGATGTAAAATGCCATTGTAATGTCATAATAGCATTTTCAGGTCATAATGTCTTTGATATTGCCTCAACCAGAAGAACTTCAATGGGTTCCTAAAGAGGGAGATGGAAGGAATGAAGGGTAGGGAGAAGAAGAAATGCAAGAAATGGAGACTAAGTCTGTTTTTCTGACCAAAGCCTCATTTATTAGAAATTTTTACCCAACTTATATAGGGAAAAGGCAGGAAAGGGGGAAGACTAAATAACTGCTGTGGGAGATAGGAAGAATGCTTTCAGGGGTTGAATATTGCACCTGCAAGGTACCACACGGATGTTTTCTTAAGATACCTCACAAATGCTCTAAAACTAACAGATGGATGTCCTCACAAATCTATTACCCATGATTTAGGATCCTAGGTACTGTTTCACTAAATAGCTTTAGGTCTCCATTAAATGACCTTTGCTCACTCTTTGGCTTTGGCTTCAGTAAATAGCTTTGTCTCAACTAAATAGCTTTGGCTCACTAATTGACTTTGGTTTTGTAAATAGCCTTGTCTCCTGGCATGATATGTTAAAAATACCATTGTGATATCATACCACAATCATCTTGTAATAGCATTATAATGTCACAATAGAATTGTGATATCATAATAGCATTGTGATGTCATATCATCATGATATAATTATAACATTGTGATGTCATAGTATTATTGTGATGTCATAATGCAATTGTGATGTCACAATAGCTTTGTGAAGACATAATAATCTTGGTGAGGCCACATTTTCCAAGTGAGGACCTCTCTGTGCATTTAAAAATAAAAATAGAATCTGCGATAATATAAAACTCACGTGTCAAGGACACTTGACTTTATTAATGACCACTTGAAAGAAATATGTGAAACATTTCCTGAACTTGGACACAGTAACTACCATCTCTCTGTTGAGTGCTTTCAGCTCCCCAGATTGACGCCTGTAGGGCTGCTCAGCCTTTCTCTCAAGAGTTTGTCCACTTTGCCTCATTAATGACTGGCTCTTGAAATTCTTATTAGCTTTCACCTGTTTCTTGACATCATTCTCCCTCTCAGCCAATCGGCACCTGAGAGAATTTTGAGGAATCCATGGAGATGAGTAAACAAACTTTCCTCAGCATCCTGTATCTCTGATACTGTGTACATGTGACTTTTTCTTGTGAAATCCAAAAAAGCCTTTATCTCATTCCTTTATCCAGATCCCACACCTTTATTCCTGTTAACTTCTATGACAAGGTCTGGTAGGAAATAAAACTTTAATGTTTATTGAATTGGATAGCTTCATGACATCATTCTCCCTCTCAGCCAATCATTACCTAACCATTGTGATATCAGAATAGCATTGCAATGTCATGATGAATTTTGATATCATGATGCCTTTGTTATGTCATAATAGCATTGTAATTCCATAATAGTATTGTGATGTCATAATACCATTTGAGGTCATAATTGCATAGTGATGTCATAATACCACTGTGATGTCATAATAGCATTGGGGTGTAATAATAACACACACGTTGCAGTCATAATAGCATTGTGATGGCATAATACCATTGTCATGTCCCCAAACTATTGTGATATCACCATAGCATTGTGAACTCATAACACTATTATTATGTCATAACACCATTGACATGTCATATCATTTGTGATGTCATAATAGATTTAGATGTCATACCATTGTGATATAATGACAGCTTTGTCATGTTATAAAAGAATTGTGATGCCATAATATCTTGTAATGTCAAAATTCCAGTGTGATGTTGTACCACAATCATTTTGTAATAGCATTTTGATGTCATAGGATCATTATGATGTTTTAATAACTGTGTGAAATCATAATATTTGTGAAATTATAATTCAGATGCCATAACCTTGTGATGTCATAATAGCATTTTGATATCAAAATACCTTTGTGATATCCTAATAGCCTTGTGGATTCATATCATTCAGATATCATAATAGCATTGTAAAGTTGTAATAGCATTGTGATGTCATAATACAATTGTGATATTGTAATATCATTGTGAATTGATAACATCAATGTGATATCATAACACCATTGTGATTTCATATCATTGTGCTGTCATAATATTTTGATTTTATAATAGCACTGTGTTACAATTCCATTGTGATGTCACATCAGAATCATATTATAATAACATTGTTATGTCACAATAGCATTGTGATGCCATGATGAATTCTGGTGTCCTCATGGAATTCGGATGTCATGATGCAATTTTGATGTTATAATAGCATTGTGAAGTCATAATAGTATATTTAAATCAAAAGTTCATTATACCACAATTATATTGTAATAGCAATGTTATGTAGCATGTTGATGTCATAATGCCATTGTGAAGTCATAATGCCATGGTTAGGTCATAATAACATTGTGATGTCATAACATTTTGATGTCATGATAGTTTTGTGATGTAATAATAGCATTGTGTTATTATAATAGCATTGTGATGTTCTAATAGCATTGTGATGTCATGATATCATTGTGTTGTCAAAATTCTATTGTGATTTCATACCTCAGTCATGTCATAACACCATTGTAATTTCATAATAGAAAAGTAATTCATAACAGCTTTGTGATATTTTAATGGAAGTGTGTTGTCACAATAGCATTGTGGTTTTATAGCATTGTAATGTCCTAATACCTTTGCAAACTCATACCTATATGAAGTCATATTAACATGTGATGTCTTAGTATCTTTATGATGTCATTGCAGACTGTGAAAGCAGATACTGAGCCTGATGGCCAACTGACAGGCAGAGTGAATGGAATTTTATGTAAGAAGTGGGAAATAGTAAGAGCTGGAGCGGACAGGAACTCCACAAGGAGAGCAACAGAACAAGAAAATTTGAACAGAGGGAACTTCCAAGAGACTCATACTCCAACCAAGGACTATTCATGGAGATAACCTAGAACCCTGACAATGCAGCCACTTCTGATGAGAACTGATAGACTATGATCAGAAAGAAGGAGAGGAGGACCTCTGCATCAGTGGACATGGGGAGGGGCATGCATGCAGAAAGGAGGAGAGGGTGGGACTGGGAGGGGAAGTATGGGGGATACAAAATGAATAAAGTGTAATTAATAAAAGTTAAAAAATAGTTAAAGTAAAATAAGAAATACCATTGTGATGACATAACAGCATTTTCAGGTCATAATGCCATTAATATGACAAAATGCCATTGTGATGTCATACCACAATCATATTTAATAGCATTATAATGTTATAATAGAATTGTGAAATCATAATAGCATTGTGATGTCATAGTACCATTGTGATATCATAATATCAATGTGATGTCACAATAACATTGTTATGTCCTATCATTGTGATGTCATAAAATCATTGTGATGTCATAACATTTTGATGTCAAAATAATATTGATGTGACATACTAAGGTGATGTCATTATAGCATTTTGATATCAGAACACCACTGTGATATTATAATACCATTATGATGTCAAAACAGCATTGTGATGTCATAATACCATTGTGATATGATAATACTCATGTAATCTCAGGATAGCATTTTGATGTCATAATTGCATTGTTATTTTATATAATTATTATGATATTATAATTCCACTGTGATATCATAACATGTGATGTCATAAAAGCAGATATCCTACTAGCATTGTGAAGTCATAATACAGCTGAAATGTCATGACACCATTGAGATGACATAACACAATTAAGATTCCATAAAAGATTGTGAAGTCTTAATTCAATTGTGATTTCTTAATTTAACTGAGATGGCATAATAGCATTGTGTTGTAATATCATTTGTGATGCCATACCATTGTGATGTCATTATATCATTATGATGTTATAATAGTGGTTTTTTTTCAGGTCATAATGCCATTATGATATCAAAATTCCATTTTGATGTCACTCCAAAATCATATTGTATTACCATTGTCATGTAATAATGCAATTGTGATGTCATAGCATCATTGTGATTTCAAAATATCATTGTGATAAAATAATAGCATTTTTATGTTACATTGAAATTGTGATATCAAAATACCACTGTGATGTCATAATCACAATCTGAGGTCATAATAACATTGCAATTTCATAATACCATTGGAATATCATGACACTACTTATATGTCATGACACCATTTTGATGACATGATACCATTGAGATGTCATAATAAAATTGTAATACAATACAATTGTGATGTCATAATAACATTGTGATGTTATACCTATGTGATGTCATAATAGCATATTGAGGTCATAAACCCACTGTGATGTAATAATAGCATTGTGATATCATCATAGAATTGTGATTTGTCATTCCATTGTTGATATAATGTTCTTTTTAATTGTATACACCTTACCCTTGTATATTCAAATGCTGATTTCTACCCCCCAATCTCTGGTTTCAATCTGGATATTGTATTGTGATTCTTATTCTAATCAACTGGCTCAACTTTATGTAAACAGAGCAGAATAAAGCAACTAGCTACAATGTTGAGTACTAGGAGGAGCCAGAGGGAAGGAAATGAGTAGGAGGAGCTAGAGTACAGAAAGTGAGTGGGAGGAGAGAGGGCAAGGGAGCAGAACTTGGAAAGCAGAGCTGGAGGAGAGAACTTGGAATAGTGTGGAGAGAATATACCAGACTAGGACTTCACACAGAGCAGTATAATGGGTAAAATCTAAATGATAGGAAACTATGAGGGCTTGAAAGTTTAGGAGGGAGTAACTATTGATCAACATTGTGTTCTAAGTTAACTAAATAAACCCAGTCTCTGTGTGGTGATTTGATTATATAGCTTTTAAGGTTTAACAGCAAGCATTTATAAAAGAAAAACCAATAGTAAATATTAATCATCACCTACAACTTACCATTGTGAAGCATTATACCATTGTGATGTCATAACATCACTGCGATGGGATATCATTGTGAAGATAAAATAGCATTGTGATGTCATGATGGCATTGTGATATCATCAAAGCATTGTGATGTCATGATGGCATTGTGATGTCATCAAAGCATTGTGATGTCATGATGGCATTGTGATGTCATCAAAGCATTATGATGTTATAATAGCATTGTTATGTCATCATACCATCAGAATGTCATAATACCATTGCGATGTAATGATACCATTGTTATGTCAAAATACCATGGTGATGTCATAGTACCATTGGAAAGTCATCATAGCATTGTGATGTAATACTATTGTGATGTCATTATACCATTATGATATATCATTGTGATGGCATAAAAGCATCATAATGATATAATTGTATTTTTTTAATTTTTCATCAATTACACTTTATTCATTCTGCATCCCCCATATATATATATATATATATAATTGTATTTTGAGGACATAATGACACTGTGAAGTAAAAATTCCATGTGATATCCTACCACAATGATGTCATAAAAGGATTGTGATGTCATAATATTATTATGATATAATAACAATAACATGATGTCATGATGGCATTGTGATGACAAAATTCCATTGTTGTGTTATATTATTGTGATGTTATAATTCCAATGTGATATCATACAATATGAGATCATAATAGCATTGTGAGATCATCATAGCATTGTGATATCATTGTGTTATCATTATGATATAATTGTGATGTCAAAATTTCATTCTGCTGTCACAAAAGGTGATTTCATTAATGACCTCTTGAAATAAATGTGTGACACTTTTCCTGAAATAAAAGGCTTGGACAGGAACTGTCATCTCTGTGTTGTGTGCTATCAATTGCCCAGATGGTGGTATGTAGGGCTGTTCAGGCTTTCTCTCAAGCAAGCTGTGTCCTACAAAGTGGTCAGTGAGGAATCCTCCTTGTCCTGGGGATTAAAGTAATACCTGGACCTTCAGGACAGAGAAATGGGTACCTGCTATATGCCTAAGACACAAAAATAGCTCTGTTTCCTTCAGTGGAGCTCCAGACAATCCCTCTACATTTAGTGTTAGTGCCAGGACTGCTTCTTCAGCAGAAACTTTTCTCCACTTTCACAGTCATTGTATAAGTTGTCACATATTATTTTTATTGATTCTGTGGACATTTTTTATAATATACATTACACTTCTTTTCCTTTGCTCCCTGGTTCAAATTTCTTCCCATGTGTCACAGTAATTTTTTTTTCTTTAAAATACATAAATTGAAGTATGTGTTGTTCATATACTTATTAGAACATGATTAGAGTCTCAGTGTCAAGTCCTTTAAAGAAGACGGAGGTCAAAGTTACTGAACCCTAGCACCATCTCCAAGAAGAAGCCATGAGTCCTGAAGAAGTCTATACTTATCACCTTAATCACAGTTTTTCTTTTGTATTTACTCATTATGATGTGTTCACTTTGTATCCCCTCTGCTATCCCTACTTCTTCTTCCAGTACCATACACCCTCCTTCTTCTACCCCTATGCTCTTCTATAATTACCCAGATGAGGGTGGTCCTCCTCCCCCTTCTATCTGACCTGAGCTTATCATGTCTCATCAAGCCTGGTTTCATGATCATGTCCTACAGCTGATTCTCAGGGCATTATTTTCCTTTTGTCCTCAATTCACTCTACTTATGGCACTCTTGCTGCATCCTCTACTGCAGGCTTCCCAGGGCTCTGAGTGGAGAAAGAATTTTACAGGGAAATCCCATTTAATACTGGAGGTTTTAAGGTATCTCTGTGGATAATATTGGACTCTGAGTCTCTGTGTGCAATCATTCTCAAATGATACAGAAAGAAGCATCTCTGTGGATACAAGAACACAACAACGATCTATCAGTTAAAGGCAAAGAGCAGCATACCTTAATAACAACAGTTGGGGTTGCTTGAAAATGTCTGTATGATGAACTGTACCCACAGCTCAATTAATTGCCAACCAATCCTCCTAGTTTCAGAGTGTTTTTTTCACAATAGATAGCCCATTGGAACTTTAACCCCCACTATTAGGAGATCTCCTAATAAGTGTATACATACTACATTTGTCTTTCTTCATTTTAGTTACTTCACCCAAGATGATTTTTGTGGTTCCATCCATTTGCCTGAAAATATCATGATGTCATTTTCTTAGGTGAAAATACTCCTTTTTGGATTTATACATATTTTCCCCAAAGGAGAATGTCAGTCCTTTTCTTTAGACCTTGGAAGTTGCTGGGAATTCAATCATTTCATTGAATGACAAACTATCAGGATAACTCTGTTCTTTTAGCTTTGAAGTCCCTCCAATTTCTTCCACTTGATGGTGATTTGAATTGCAATGTCCCCTTGCAGCTCATCTATTATATGTTTAGGTCCCAGAGAGGAAATATCTGGGAAGTGTTATGTGATATGGCATTGTTAGAGAATATAATTCCTATTGGAGTTATATTATGGGAGGCTGTGCTTTGAGGTTGATATACCAATGAAGTTGACCAGCAGCATGAAGCCTCTGTATTTAGGTCTCTGTCACTTAATATATTTGGTTCTGTCAGTCTCAGTCTCTCTATTTTTGAATCATTTTCTCTAGCTCTTTCTCTCTCTATCTCTGTCTATCTCCCTCTCTCTACCTGCCACTTGTGGTTCAATATGTGAAGCTCTCAGTTCTGGTGAAGGACTACAACAAGATGCCTGTTTGCTCAGCCATCAATATTACTCAGCAATAAAAACACAAGTAAATTATGAGATGTGCATGTAAAGGGTGGGAACTATTAAAGATCATCCAGATTGAGCTATCCCAGAAACAGAAAGAAACACATGGCATATACTCACTAATATAGACTTATAATATAGGATAAACCTACTGAAATCTGTACAACTAAAGAAACTTTTCAAGATTGAGAACTCTGCTTAAAAGGGGGAAATAGTAAGATCTGGAGTGTAAAGGAGTTACACAAAGAGGGCAACAGAATCAGAAAATCTTAGCACAGGGTCCTTTCCTGATACTCATACTTCAACCAAGTACCAAGCATAGACATAACCTACAACCCCTGCACTGACATAGCCCATGGCACATCAGTGTTCAAGTGGGTTTTACAGTAATGGGAACATGGACTGCGCCTGACATAAACTGTTTGGCCCACTCTTTGATCACCTCACCCTGATGGGGGATCAGCCCTACCAAGCCACATAGGAAGTCAATGCAGTAACACCTAATGAGATCTAATAGACTATGATTAGAAGTAAGAGGAGGAAGTCCACCCCTGTCAGTGGACTTGGGGAGAGGTGTGTATGGAGAAGGAGGAAGGAAGGTGGGAGGAGGGAGTTAAGAGGGGTTTATGGGAAGATACCAAATAAATAAATTGTAATTAATAAAAATTAAAATTAAAAATTAGTGAAAATATAATTTCTTTTGGATTTATATTATAGGAGCCTGTGCTTGGAGCTTAATAGGCCAAGTAAAGTGACCATACAGAAGGGAGTCTTTGTCTCTCAGTCTCTGTCTATTTATATCTCTGTTTCTATTGGTCTCGGTGTATTTTTAATCTATCTAGCTCATTCTCTCTCTTGTTCTCTCTGTCTCCCTCTCTCTGCCTGCCACTTGTGTTTCAGTATGAAAATCTCTCAGTTCTGCTGAAGGAATAGAGTCAGTTGACTGCTTGTTGACGTGACAATAGGGAATGTAAAAATATAAGCAAGGTCCCAATTAAATGCTTTTTGTTCAAATATTTGCCTTGGTCAAGGAGCATTTTCACAGTAAGTAATTCACTGACTGAGGACGTATCTGTGCATTTAACAAATAAAAATGGAATCTGTGATAATGTAAAACTCACTGTCAAGACACATGATTTTACTAGTAACCATTTGAAAGAAATATGTGATAGTTTACCAGAACTAAGACTCTTGGAAAGAGTAACTGTCATCTCTGGGTTGTGTATTTTTAGCTGCACAGAATGACGCATGTAGGGCTGCTCAGCCTTTCTCTTAAGTAGACTGTCCACTTGGCCCTTTTAATGACTGGCTACTGAAACTCTTACTGGCTTTCACCTGTATCATGACATCATTCTCCCTCTCATCTAATCAGCTCCTGAGAGAATCTTGGGGTTTCCAAGGAGATGGGTAAACAAACTTTATTTACTGTCTAGTGTTTCTGATCCTGTGTACAAATCACTTTTTCTTGTGAAACACAAAAAGCCTTTACTCATCCCTTCATCCAGATCCCATACATTTACTCCTATTTACCTCTGTGACAAAGTCAGGTAGGAAATGAAACTTTAATGTTTATTTAATTAGACAGCTTCCTAAGTAGTAAAGCTTCTAATTGATATGGGATTAAACGGAATGTACCGAGTGACAAGATGGTCTCTTTTTGTGGTATTGGATCTGAAATTTCCTATGCTGTGACTTTGAACTGAGCAGTTACTACTATACTCACTAAATTTCCCTTCACAATCTTATTGATATTAGGCTGGTAGGGTCTAGGGTAACCTAGGTTATTTTGTCTTGAAGAACAGGTAAGAGAGAAGGAACAGACAATAGCTGGGACTTTTTGGGTGAAACAGAGAAATAACAGTGAGTGTAAATGGTGAACCGACTGTTTTACAGATGGTGCTCTTCCACACTAGTGTTGCCAAACCTCTATGAGCAGGGTTGCCTTGGCTAACCTGGCTGGATCTGCAGCTGTGTCCTCCTTAGTGTTCAGTGATGAACCACTTGGTCCTGGGGTTTACATTTATAACTGGGCCTTCAGTGCAGAATAATTTTCCATGTTGTATGCCTAGCACACAAGAGTAGTTGTGTCCTCCAAAAAACCCTCTAAATGTAGTGTTAGTCCCAGAACTGCTTGTTCAGAGGTGCCAAATGAGCTCATGGGGTCTGAAGTAGCTATGTAATGACTAGTTCATGGCAAGGATTCTCTACTACATAATGAGTCCTTGGAAAGCATGCCTTACAAAGTCAAATTCTAAAAAAAAAAATTAAAAAATAAAATAAAAAAGTCAAATTCTGCACTCCTTTAGTGGAATCTTTTCTCCATGTTAAAAGTCATTGTAAAGTTGTCAACATATTATTTTTATTGAGTATGTAGGGATTTTATTTTACACATATTACACTCCTTTTCCATTGCTCCCAGGTTCAAATTCTTACCTATGTGTCACACTAAAAAACAATTGTTTTTCTTTAAAGTACATCAATTACTTGATCAGAGTCTTAGTGACAATCAAGTAAAGAAAACTGGGTTCATCCTTGCTGTACCCAGGCTCCACACCCATGAAGAAGCCATCCATCATAAAGAGCTCTCTACTTCAACATCTTGATTACAGTATTTTCTTATGTATTTATGTATTATGATCTCTTTAATTTTTATCCCCTGTGCTCCCCCCTTTCCTTCTCCCTCTAGTCCCACCCACCCACCTTCTTATAGAAATATGCCCTTTCTCTCCTTCCCTGATAGGGAAGTCCTCCTCACCCTTCTATCTGACCCTAACTTACCAGGTCTAATCAAGGCTAGCTGAATCATCTTCCTCTGCTGCCTGATTTTCAATGCATTATTCTTCTTGTGTTCTCAGTTCCCTCTACTTATCACTCTTACCCTGCCTCCTCTCTTTCAGGCTTCCCAGGGTTCTGGGGGAAGGGAGAATTTTATAATGAAATCCCTTTTAGAGCTCGGTGTTTCAAGGTTTCTCAGCATAATATCAGACTTTGCATCTCTATGCATTCCCTTTTGATGCAGAGGGAAGTATCTGTATGTATAAAAACATGGCTTTGAACTTTCAGTTGAGGGTAGAGAAGAACATATTTTACCAACAACAGCCTGGGTTGCTTGAAAATTTCCAGAGGATACCTTGGCCCCACAACTTAAATCACTGCCACCTAATTCCCCTAGTGGAAGACTGGTTTGGTCATAGTAGATGTCCTCTTCGAACTTTATCCCCCACAATTAGGAGACCTCTTAACAAGTAAATACATATCATATTTGTCTTTCTTAATTTTAGTTACTTCACTCATGATGATTTTTCTTGGTACCATAAATATGCCTGGATATTAATGTAATTTCTTAGCTCAATAATACTCTATAATTTAAATATAACAAATTTTTCCCAAAAGAGTTTTTCACACCTGTTCTTAAGAACATGGAAGTTGCTGGGTAGTTAATCATTGCATTGAATGACTATCAGGATAACTATGTTCTTTTAGCCTAGAAGTCCCTCTATCTTCTTCTTCCTGTTGATTTGAATTGCAATAACACCTTGAAGCTCATGTATTTAAATGTTGAGTCCCTAGTGAGGAAAAGCCTGGGAAGTGTTAGGAAGTATTGCCTTGTTAGAGAAAATTATTCCTTTTGGAGTTATATTATGGGAGGTTGTGCTTTGAGGTTAATATGCCAATGAAAGTGACCAGACAGAATGAAGCCTCTGTCTCTTGGTCTCTGTCACTTTATACCTCTGCTTTTTCAATCTTGGTAGCTGTACTTCTGAATCTGTGGCTTTAGCTCTTTCTCTCTCTGCTTACCTCTTGTGGTTCAATATGAAAAGCTCTCAATTCTGCAGAAGGACTACTTGCTGATGTGACACATGCATGGTCTATGTAAAAATATAAGCAATGTCCCAATTAAATGCATTGGTCAGTAAGCATTTTCAACAAAAGAAATTCACTGACTGAGAACATATTTGTGCATTTAAGAAATAATAATGGAATCTGTGATAATTTGGAAGTCAAATGTCAAGGACACACGACTTTATTAATGAACACTTGAAGGAAATATGAGACAATTTTTTCTGAACTAAGAGTCTTTGATAGAGGAACTGTCACCACTGGGTTGTATGCTTTCACCTGCCCATATTGATGCATATGGGCATATGCATAGGACTTCTCAGCCTTTCTCTCTAGTAGGCTGTCCACTTGGCCCATATAATAACCGGCTTCTGAAACTCTTACTGGCTCTCACCCATTTCATGACATCATACTCTCTCTCTGCCAATTAGCACCTGAATGAATCTTGAGGATTGTAAAAAGATGAGTAAACAAACTTTGCTCAGTGTCTAGTATCTTTGATCCTACGCACAGGTGACTTTTTCTTGTGAAACCCAACAAGCCTTTATCTCATCCCTTTATCCAGATTCCATATACTTACTCCTCTTTACTTCTGTGACAAAGACAGGTAGGAAATGAAACTTTAATGTTTATTTAACTGGACAGTTTCCTAATTAGGGAAACTTCAAAGTGATTTGGGATTAAGGGGAATGTGCCAAATGAAAAGTTGGTCTCATACTCTGGTCTTGGATCTGAAATTTCTTAGGTTGTGAATTTGAACTGAGCATTTAACTGGTGTACTCACTAAGTGTACCTTCACATTTTTATTGATAAATAGGTTGGCAGGATCTATAGTTCCCTGGTGTATTGATTTTTTTAATAGCCGGGAAAAGATTAGGAAACCAGGATCAAATAGAGAATATAGGTGAATGGAAATGGTGAACTGAGGGACAAGGTAATATAAGATCTGGTGATGTTCGACACTAGTGTTGGCAACCCTCTAGGAGCAGGGTTGCCTGGCTTACCTGGCTTGATGAGCAACTGTGTCCTACTCAGTGGTCAGTGAAGATTGCTCCTCTTCCTGGGGTTTAACAGTTAAAACCCATAATTCAGGACAGAGAAATGGGCCCTTGTTATACACCTAGGACACAAAATTAGCTTTGTTTCATGTTATAATCCTCTAGACAAAACTTCTAAATGTAGTGTTAGTGCCAGGACTGCTTGTTCAGAGGTGCAACCTGAGCTCATATGGTATGAGGTAGCTGGTAACCACTAGTTCATGGCAAGTATTCTTTGCTACATAATGAGTTCCTGGAAAGCATACCTTACAAAGTCAAAATCTGCCCTCTTTTTCTCCATGTTAAAAGTCATTCTAAAATTGGTCAACATATCAGTTTTATTGATTATGTGTGAATATCATATAATATACATTACACTCCTTTTCCATTGTTCCCAGGTTCAAATTCCTACCCATATGTCACACTAAATTCTTTTTTTTTCATTAATACATCAATTGAAGTATGTGTTGTTCACATATTCATTGTAACATGATCAGAGTCTTAGCACCAAGTTCCTTAAAGAAAACTGAGTTCATCATTGTCGCACACTGGCACCACAGCCAAGAAGAAGCCATCAGTCCTGAAGAACTCTATACTTCATCATCTTCTTCACTGATTTTCTTATGCATTTACTATGATTTGGTCACTTTGTATCTCCTCTACTGCCCCCTCCCTCTTCTCCTTCCAGTCCCACCCACCCTCCTCTTTCTAACCTTATACCCTTTTTCTAGTTACCGAATAAGGGAGATCATCCTTCCTCTCCTATCTGACCCTAGCTTATCAAATTCTCATCAAGGAGGGCTGCATAGTCTTCGTCTGTGGTGTGATTCTCAGAGCATTGCTCTATTTGTGTCCTCAATTCCCTCTATTTATGAAACTCTTTCTTCCTCCTCTTCTGCAGTCTTCTCAGAGCTTGGATGGGGAGGGAGAATTTCATAAGGAAATCCCATTTAGAGATGGGTGTTTTAAGGTCTCTAACTGCATATTATCAGACTGTGGGTCTCTATTTGCAATCCCTTTTGATGCACAAGGAAGCAAGTCTTCGGGTAAAAGGAAATGGCACTGATCTACAGGTTAAGGCATTGAGCAATATATTTTAATAACAACATCCTGTGTTGTTTGAAAATTTACATATGATGCCCTGGCCCAACAACTCAATTAACTGCCACCCAGTCCACCTAGTGAAAAAATGGTTTGTTCACAATAGACATCCTAGTGGACCTTTATCTGCCACTATTAGGAGACCCCTTAAAACGTGAATACATACCATACTTGTCTTTCTGCATTTTAGTAACTTCACCCAGGATGATTTTTTTCCTAGTTCTTCCATTTACCTGAAAATATCATGATGTCATTTTCTTAGTTGAATAATACTCCCTACCTTAGGGAAATATTCCACATTTTCCCTGAAGGATATTGTCAGTCCTGTTCTTTAGTTCTTGGAAGTTGAAGGGAATTTAATAATTGTATTGAATGCCAAACTTTCAGGATTATTTTAGTCTAGAAGTCTCTCCATCTTTTCTGGTGATTTGAATTGCAGTGTCCCCTCAAAGCCCATCTATTTACATGTAGAGTCCATAGTGAGGAAATGTCTGGTCAGGTTTAGGAGGTATGGCCTTGTTAGATAATATAATTCCTTTTGTACCTCTAATTTCTTTCTCAACCCTTTTATCCTTTGTATACAAGATAGCTACTGAATTTTTTGAATTAATTTTGTACCCAGACATTTTGCTGAAGGGGTTTATCAGCTGGAGGATTTCCCTGGTAGAATATTTGGAGTCAAACAGGTATCATATCAGCTGCAAACAGTGGTACTTTGACTTCTTCTTTTCTGATTTGTATCCCCTTGATCTCCATCAACTCTCTTCTTGCTCTAGCAAGGACTTTCAGAACTATGGTGAAGATATATGGAGAGAGTGTGCAGCCTTGCCTTGTCCATGATTTCTGTTGCATCATTTTAAGTTTCTCTCTTTTTTAGTTTGATGTTGGCAATAGGATTTCTTTATATTGGCCTTATTATGTTTAGATACGTGCCTTGTATCCCTGATCTCTCCAATACTTTAAACATGAGTTGAATTTTCTCAAATGCTTGTTCATCATTTATGATGATTATCATGTGTTTTCTTTTTCTTTCATTTTTTAAATATGGTGGATCACATTGTTAGATTTCTGTATATTGAACTACCCCTGCATACCTGAGATGAAGCCTACTTGGTCATAGTGGATGATATCTTTGATGTGTTGTTGTATTCATTCAAAGATATAAAGTACCTTGATATGGTCCTAACCAAGCAAGTCAAAGAATTGTATGAAAAAATATTCTAAACAATGGAGAAAGAAATATAAGAAGAAATCAGAAATTGGAAAGAGCTCCCATTCTCGTGGCTTGGCACTATTAACATTAACATTGTAAAAATGGCCATCTTACCAAAAGCAAAGTACAGATTCAATGCAATTCCCATCAAATTACCTAAACAATTCTTTACAGGTGTTCAAAGAAAAGTTCTTCAACTTCATATGGAATAACAAGAAACCTAGAATTGCTAAAACAATACTATACAATAAAAGATATTCTGGAGGTATCTCCATCCCTTATCTCAGGCTGTACTATAGAGCAACAGTAATAAAAACTGCATAGTACTGGCATAGAAACAGAAGGGTGGCTAAAATGGAACCGAATAGAGACCCAGAAACAAACCCACAAATATTTGGACACCTCAATTTAGGCAGATGTTAAAAACATTCATTGAAAAAAAGATAGCATTCAACAAATGGTACTGTTCTAACTGAATGTCTAAATGTAGAAAAGTGCAAATAGATCCATACTTACCACCCTGCACAAAACTAAACTTCAAGTGGATCAAAGACTTGAACATGAAACTAGACACATTAAATTAGTTAGAAGAAAAATTGGGGAAGAGCCTTGAACTTGTTGGCACAGGAGACAATTTCCTGAATAAAACACCAACTTCACAGGCTTTAAGAGCAACATTTAGTAAATTGAAACTCATGAAAGTGAAGAACTTCTGTAAAGCAAAGAACACTGTCATCAAAACAAAACGAATAACCACATTGGGAAGAAATCATCACCAACCCTGGGTGCAATAGAGGGCTGATATCCAGTATATATAAAGAATGAAAGAAGTTGAAAAGAAGCAAATCAAGTAATTCACTTAAAAATGGGGAACAGAGCTAAACATGGAATTCCTCAAACAGGAATATCAAATGGCAGAGAAACACTTAAAGAAATGCTCAATGTCATTAGCCATCAGAAAATGCAAATCAGACTCTGAGATTTTACCTTACACCCATCAGAGTGGCCAAGATCAAAACCTGAAGTGACAACACATGCTAGAGAGCTTGTGGAGAAAGGAGAACCCTCCTCCGATGCTGGTTTGAATGTAAATTTGTACCACTAATTGTGGGAATATAAACTTGTACAACCGCTCTGGAAATCAACCTGGTGCTTTCTCAGAAAACTCTGAATAGCATTAACTAAAGATACAGCTATTCCACTCCTAGGAATGTATCCAAATGTGGCTCAAATACACAATAAGGACCTTTGCGCAACCATGTTTGTAGCTCCTTTATTCTTAATAGAGAGAACCTGGGAACAACCAAATTGCCCCACCCCCAACTAAAAACTGTATACAGAATTTATGCTACATCTACAAAATGGAATATTACTCAGCAATAAGAAAAGGAAATCATGATATTTGCAGGTCAATGGTGGGAACTGGAAAAGATCATGCTGAGTGAGCTCTTCCAGAAGCAGAAAGACACTCATGGTATATACTCACTTACAGATATATAATATAAGATAAACGTGCTAAAATCTGTACACCAAAAGAAACTCTTCAAGAAGGAGGACTCTGGCTAAAATGCTCAATCCCAAAAGAGAAAGGGGATGATCTTTGGAAAAAGGAAAATCCAGGGAACAAGTTAGGAGCCTGCCTTAGAAGGCCTCTTAAAGGCTGTGCCCTGCAGACTATCAAAGCAGATGCTGAGACTTATGGCCAACTGTTGAGAAGAGTGCATGGAATCTTATGAAAGAAGTATAAAATAGTAAGATCTAGAGAGGACAGGAGCTCCCCAAGGAGAACAGAAAATTTGAAGACAGGGGTCTTTCCAGAGACTCACATTCCAACCAAGTACCATGCATGGAGATAACCTAGAACCCCTGCACAGATGTAGCCCCTTGAAATTCAGTGTCCAAGTGGGTTGCATAGTAATAGGAACAGGGACTGCCTCTGACATAAACTGTTTGGTCTACTCTTTGATCACCTCACCCTAATGGGTGAGAAGCCTTACCAGGCCAGAGAGGAAAACAATGCAGCCATACCTAATGAGATCTGATAGACTAGCATCAGAAGGAAGGAGAAGAAGTACTCTCCTTTCAGTGGACTTGTGAAGGGCATATGTGGAGAAGGGGAGAGAAGGTGAATAGGGGGATTTTAATGGGGGGAAACAAAGTGATAAAAGAATAATTAAAAATTAAAATTAAAAATACTAAAAAATATAATTCCTTTTGTAGTTATATTATAGGAGGTGTGCTTTGAGGTTGATATACCAATGAATGTGACCAGACACAATGGAGTCTCTGTCTCTTAGTCTGTCACTTTATATATTTGTTTCTGTTGCTCTCTGTCTCTCTATTTCTGAATCTGTCTCTCTAGCTCTCTCTCTCTGCCTGTCTCTTATGATTCAGTATGAAAAGCTATTAGTTCTGCTACAAGGACTACAAGATGACTACTTGCTGACATGTCATCCTAGATGGTCTCTGTAAAAATATAAGCTATGGCCCAATTAAACACCTTATGTTCAAAGATTTGCCTTGGTCAGGAAGATTTTCACAGTAAGTAATTCAATAACTGAGGACATATCTGTGCATTTAACAAATAATAATGGATTCTGTGATAACGTGAAAGTCACCTGACTTTATTAATGACCACTGAAAGAAATATGTGACAGTTTCACTGAACTATCAGTGTGGGACACAGGAACTGTCATCTCTGGGTTATGTGCTTTGAGTTACCAGAATGAGTGAGGCATGAGAGCTGCTGAGCCTTTCTCTCAAGCATGCTGTCCACTTGGCCCTTTTAATAACTGGCTTCTGAAACTTACTGTCAACTGTTTCGGGACATCATTCTCCCAATCAGCACCTGAGAGAATTTTGAGGTTTCCATGGAGATGAGTAAACAAACTTTCCTCAGTTTCCAGTATCTCTGATCCTGTGCTCATGTGAATTTTTCTTGTGAAACCCAACAAGCCTTTATCTCATCCATTTATCCAGATCCCACACCTTTACTCCTGTTTAACTATGAGAAAATGGAAGTAGGTAATGAAACTTTAATCTTACTTTATTTAATTGGACAGCTTCTTAAGTAGGGAAGCTTCAAAGTGATGTGGTATTAAGGGGGAATGCACTGAATGACAAGGTATTGAATCTGTAATTTCCTTGGTAGTGACTTTGAACTGAGCATTTACTGGTGTACTCACTAAATGGACCTTCATGTTCTTATTGTTATAATAGGCTGGCAGGGTTTAGGGTTTCCTAGGGTAATGATTCTTTAAGAGCAGGGAAAAGAGAAAGAAACCAAATAATTCCTAGGACTGGTTTGGCTGAAACAGAGAAAGATCATTGTCCATAAATGAACTGAAGGGCAAAATATTAATGACAGCACGTACTATTCCACAATAGTGTTGGCAAACTTCTATGAGCAGGGTTGCCTTGGCTGTGCTGGATGGATGGGCAGCACTGGCATACTCAGTGATCATTGAATAAGTTTCCTGATCCTGAAATTTACAGTTAAAACTGGGCCATCAGGACAGAGAAATGGGTTGGTGTTATGCTTAGAATACGAGTGTAGCTAAGTTACCAGCTGTGGTCCTCCAGACAAACCCTCTAAATAGAGTGTTCATGCCTGGACTGCTTGTTCACAGGTGCCACCTAAGCTCATGAGATCTGAGGTAGCTGGGTAACCACTAGTTCATGGCTAGGATTTTCTGCTACATAATGAGTTCCTGGAAACATTCCTTAGAAAGACAAACTCTGCCCTCCTTTAGCGAAATAGTTTCTCCATGTTAAAATTTGTTGTAAAATTTATCAATGTTTAATTTATTATTATTATTTTTTAATATTAGTTACATTTTGTTAACTCTGTATCCTTCCTGTATCTGGCTCCCATTTTTCTCCCAAACCCACCCTCCCTCCATCATCTCCTCCCTGCCCCTTTCCAAGTCCACTGTTAGGGGAGAACCTTCCCCTCTTCATCTGATACTGGTTTATCAGATATCTTCAGGACTAGCTGCAAAGTCCTCCTCTGTGGCCTAGCACGGCTGCTTCTACCTCAAGCATAGGGGGAGGTCAACTCTCTGCCATTGAGTTCATGTCAGAAACAGTCCTTCTTCCCCTTATTACGGTACCCACTTGAAAACTGAGCTACCAAGGGCTACATCTGAGCAGAGGGTCTAGGTTATATCCATACATGGTCCTTGGTTGGAGAAACAGCCTCTTATAAGAACCCTGTGCCCAGATATATTTGGTCTTTGTTGAGCTCCTGTCCTATCCAGTTCATATTAACTCCCCCTGCACTCTGCCAAAGATTTGGTTGTGTGTCTTAATATCTGCTTTGATACACTGCCATGTTGAGTCATTCAGAGACCCTCTGTGGTAGGCTCCTGTCCAATATCCATGTTTTCTGCTACATCCAATTCTAAGTGAGGATTGATCATCTTACCCTGGGTCCCATTTCTTGTTTATCTTCTTTGGGTGTATAGATTTCAGTATGTTTATCCTATCTTATAGGTCTATATAAGTGAATATATACCATGTGTGTCTTTCTGCTTTTGGAATACCTCACTCAGGATAATTGTTTCTAGGTCACACCATTTGCCTGCAAATTTCATGATTTCGTCATTTTTAATTGCTGAGTAGTATTCCATTGTGTAGATGTACTACAATTTCTGTATCCATTTTTCAGTTGAGGGGTATGTGGGTTGTTTGTATCTTCTGCCTGTTACAAATAAAGCTGCTGCAAACATGGTTGAGCAAATGTCCTTGTTTTGTCCTTGAGTATATTTTGGATATGCCTAGGAGTGGTTAGCTGGATCTTGAGGAAGCACTATTCCTAATTTCTGAGAATCGCCAGATTGATTTACAAAGTAGTTGAACAAGTTTGCATTCAAACCAGTAATGGAGGAGGGTTCCCCTTTCTCCACAATGTTTCCAGCATGTGTTGTCACTTGAGTTTTTTATCTTAGCCATTCTGGTGGGTGTTAGGTGAAATCTCAGGATTATTTTAATTTTCATTTCCCTGATGGCTTATGACATTGAGCATTTTTAAAGTGCTTCTCCGCGGTTCTATATTTTCTACTGAGAATTCTCTGTTTATTTCTGTACCCCATTTAAAATCAGAATGCTTGTTTTGCTGCTGCTTTTTAACTTTTTTAGTCCTTTATATATTCTGAATATCATTTTCTGTCACATATAAGGTTCATGAAGATCCTTTCCCAGTCTGTAGGCTGTCATTTTGTTTTGATGACTATGAACTATGCTTTACAGAAGCTTTTCACTTTCATCATGTCCCCTTTACTGATTGTTGCTCTTAGAGCCTGTGCTGTTGTTGTACTATTCAGGAAGTTGTTTCCTTTGCCAATGAGTTCCAACATCACACCCAGTTTTGTTTTTTTGTTTTTCCTAACCCATTTAGTGTATCTCTTTTTATGTTGAGTTCTTTGATCCACTTGGACTTTAGTTTTGTGTAGGCTGATAAGTATGGATCTATTTTCATTTTTCTACATGTAGACCTCCAGTTGTCCAGCAACATTTGTTGAAGATGCTGTCTTTTTTCCACTGAATGGTTTTGGCTTCTTTGTAAAAAATCAAGTATCCACAGATATGTGGGTTTATTTATGGGTCTTCTATTCGGTCCTAGTCCATTTCTATGTGAGTAGCATGCACTTTTTATTACTATTACTCAATAGTACACCTTGAGATCGGGGATGGAGATGCCTCCAGATGATCTGTTGTTGTACAGGATCATTTTGGAAAATCTGGGTTCTTTTGTTTCTCCATATGACATTGATAATTTTTCTCTCAAGGTCTATGAAGAATTGTGTTGGTATTTTGATAGGAATTGCACTAAATCTGTAGATTGCTTTTGGCAGAATAGCCATTTTCACTATTTTAATACTACTGATCCATGAGCATGGAAGATCTTTCCATCTTATATATTCTTCAATTTCCTTCTTCAGAGACTTGAACAATATCTACACAGTAATCCAGCTCTACAGATGTTACTACAAGGGAAACTCTGATCCAAAGGAAACAACTACATCTAAGGAAACAGAGGATAACTGTTTTTTTATAAAAATAAAATAAAAGGATAACTACAGAACAACAACAACAAAAAACCCACAAAAGAATACAAGCAATGAAATACCACAACACCACCAATCTCACATCAAACAAAGTAACATTTGTTTGTCGCTAGTATCTATAAACATGAATGGATTCAACTCCCCAATAAAAAGAAACAGACTAACAGAATGGTTGCAGAAGCAAGAGCCAGCATTCTGTTACATCCAGGAAACACACCTATGCAACAAAGATAAACACTACCTCAGAGTAAAGGGTTGGAAAAATGTTTCTCAAGCAAATGGATCCAGAAAACAATCTGGATTAGCTATCCTACTATCTGATTAAATAGACCTTCAACCAAAATTAATCATAGAAGATAAGGAGGGGCACTACATTCTCATCAAAGGTAAACTCCACCAAGAGGACATCACAATGTTGAATGTCTATGCCCCAAATACAGGAGCATAAATAAAACAAATCACACAATGACCCTAAAACCTTAATAGTGGGAGACTTCAGCACCCCACTCTCAACAAGGAACAGATCAACTAGAGAAAAACCAAATGGGGAAATAAAGAAACATTCAGAGTCCCTAAATCAAATGGACCTAATAGACATCTATATATCTATTCGCTCAAACTCATAAGAGTATGCCTTCTTTTCAGCATCTCATGGAAACTTCTCCAAAATAGACCATGTATTTGGTTACAAAGCAGGCCTCAACAGATAAAAGATTGAAATAATCCCTTGTATTCTATCTGACCACCATGGACTAAACTGGAACTCAACATCAATGTAAATGACAATAAGCCTACACAAACATGTCAACTGAACAACTTGTTACTCAATGACAGCTGAGTTAAGGAAGAAATAAAAAAGAAATTAAAGACTTTCTAGAATTCAATGAAAATGAAGTCATAACATATGCAGATTAATGGGATACATTGAAAACTGTGCTCAGAGAAAAATTCATAGCACTAAGTGCCTTCAAGAAGAAATTTGTAATATCATATACAAGCAATTTAAAGGACCAACTGAAAACCCTAGAAAAAAAGAAGCATATACACCCAAGAGGAGGAGGTGGCTGGAGATAATCAAACTCAGAGCTGAAATTAATCAATAAGAAACAAATGAAATGATTCAAAGAATCAATGAAACAAAAAGCTAGTTCTTTGAGAAAATCAACAAAATAGACAAATCCTTAGCCAAAGTAACTAAAAAGCAGAGAGAATCTATCCTAATCCGCAAAATCAGAAATGAAAAGGGTGACATAACTATAGACACTGACAAATCTCAAACAATCAAGGTCATACTACAAAAATCTATATGATACAAAATTTGAAAATGAAAAATGAAAAATTTTCTTGATATATTCCATCTACCAACATTAAGTCAAGATCAGGTTGAAACACAGACTAGCTCTATCTCCTCCAAGAAAATTGAAGCAGTCATTAACAGTCTCCCCTCTCAAAACAACAAAAACAAAAACAAAACATAGCAGCAAACAAACAAAACAAAAACAAACAAACAAAAAACCTGGGTCAGATGATTTTAGCACAGAATTCTAGCAGGCCTTCAAACAAATGCTAAAACCAATAATCCTCAAAACTTTTCCACAAAATAGAAACAGAAGGAACATTACCAAACTCATTCTATAAAGCCACAATCACCTTGATAACGCAACCACAGAAAGCCCAAACAAACAAAAAAAAAGAGATCTTCAGACCTATCTCTTTTATGAACATTAGTACAAAATTACTCAATAAAATACTGGCAAATGAAATCCAAGAACATATAAAAGATATCATCCAACTTGACCAAGTAGGCTTCATCCCAGGGATGCAAGGGTGGTTCAATATATGGAAATCAATCAATGTAATCCACCACATAAAAAAACTGAAGGAGAAAAACCACATGATCATCTTAGATGCCTAAAAAGCATTTGACAAAGTCCAACAGCCACTCATGTTTAAAGTCTTGGAGAGATCAGGGATACAAGGCAAACACCTAAACATAGTAAAGGCAATATACAGAAAGCCTACAACCAACATCAAACACAATGGAGAGAAACTAAAACCAATCCCACTGACATCAGGGACAAGGCAAGGCTGCCCACTCTCTCCATATCTCTTCAACATAGTACTTGAATTCCTAGCTAGAGCAATAAGAAAACTAAAGGAGTTCAAGGGAAGAAAAATTGGAATGGAGGTGGTCAAGTTTTCACTATTTGCAGATGATATGATAGTATACATGAGTGACCCCAAAAATTCAACCAGCTAACACCTTCAGCTGATAATCACCTTCAGCAAAGTGGCTGGATACGAAATCAGCTCTAAAAAATCAGAAGCCCTCCTGTATACCAAAGACAAAAAGGCTGAGAAAGAAATTAGGGAAACCACATCTTTCACAATATCCGCTTATAAAATAAAGTACCTTGGAGTAACTCGCACCAAAAAGTGAAAGACCTGTATGAAAAAAAAAGCTATTACTTCTATTGATTATGTTGGAATTTCATATTACATATATTATACTCTTCTTACATTGCTTCCAGATCCAAGTTCCTACCTATGTGTCACACTAATATTTTTTTCTTTGAAATACATCAATAGAATAGTGTTGTTCATATACTCATTGGAACATTATCAGAGTCTCAGTGCCAAGTTTGTTAAAGAAAACTGAGTTCATCCTTGCCACACACTGGCACTACCCACAACAAGAAGCCATCAGTTCTGAAGAACTCTATACTTCATCACCTTCTTCACAGATTTTCTTATGTATTTAGTTATTACGAATTGTTCACTTTGTAACCTACTGGTGCCCTTTCCCTCTTCTTCCAGTCTGACAGACCCTAATCCTCTGATCCCTTTTTCTAGTTCCCTGATAGGGGAGGTTGTCCTTAGCTTCTATGTGAACCTATCATTAAGGCTGGCTGAATCATCTTCTTTGGCCTGATTCTCAGGGCATTGTTCTCATTGTGTCATCAATTCCCTCTGCCTTTGATATTTTTCCTTCCTTCTCTCCTGCAGGCTTCTTAGCACTCTGAAGGGAGGTAGAATTTCATAGAGAAATACCATTTAGAGCTGGGTGTTTTATAGTCTCTTTGTGCATAATATCAGACTGTGGGTATGAAATCCCACTTGATGCAGGAGGATGCATGTCTGTGGATTGAAGAACATGGCGCTGATTTATTAGTTGAGGGCAGAGAGCAACATATCTTAATTATAACAGCCTGGGTTGCTTCACAATTTCCATAGGATGCCCTGGCCCAACAACTCAATTAATAGCCATCCAATCCCCTAGTAGAAGACTGGTTTGGTGACAATACATGGCTTTTTGGAACTTAATTCCCAACTATTAGGAGACCTTCTAATAAGTGAATAGATACCATATTTGTCTTTGTCATTTTAGTTACTACACTCAGGATGATTTTTCCTGGTTCCATTCATTTGACAAAAATATGTTTTCTTAGATGAATAATACTGTTAAGGAAATAATGTGATGTCAAAATTCGAATGTGATATGATAACAATAATGTGAGGTCATGATAGTATTATAATGTCAAAATTGCATTGTTATTTTATATTATTATTGTGATGTTATAATTCCATTGTGATATTTTACCCTATGATCTCATAATAGCATTGTGATGTCCTCATCACAATATGGTAATATTGATGTGATATCAAAATTCCATTCTGCTGTTATATCAGGCAATTTTACTAATGAACTCTTGAAAAAAATGTGTGACACTTTTCCTGAAATAAAGTGTCTTGAACAGGAACTGTCATCTCTAAGTTGTGTGCTGTCAACTGCCTAGATGGAGGCATGTAGGGTTACTGAGCTTTTCTCTCAAACAAGCTATGTCCTACACAGTGGTAAGTGAGGAACCCTCCTGGTCCTGGGGTTTACAGTTATACCTGGGCCTTCAAGACAGAGAAATGAGTACCTGCTTTATGTCTATGGCACAAAAGCATCCTGTTTTCTTCAGTGGTGCTCCAGACAAACCCTCTAAACTTAATGTTAGTGCTAGAACTGCTTGTTCAGTGGAATCTTTTCTACATTTTCACAGTCATTGCATAAGTGGTCAACGTATTTATTTTTACTGATTCTGTGGGAATTTCACATAATATACAATATACTCCTTTTCCATTGCTCCAAGGTTGAAATTCCTACACATCTGTCACACTAAAAAAACCAAAATATGTCTTTAAAATGCACCTATTGAAGTATGTGTCATTCATCTACTCATTGGAACATGATCAGAGTCTCAGGCCAAGTCCCTTAAAGAAAACTGAGTTCATCCTTGCCTCACACTGGCACTACCCAGAAGAAGAAGCCATCAGTCCTGAAAAGCTCTATACTTCATCAATTTGTTCACAGTTTTCTTATGTACGTATTTATTATGATGAGTTAACTTTGTATCCCCTCTACAGTACCCTTCATCTTCTCTTTCTAGTCCTACCCACCATACTTCTTCTACCCATTTGCCACTCTCCAATTAGTGAGATATGTGTGGTCTCCTCCCCTTTCTATCTGACCCTAGCTTATAAGGTCTAATCAAGGCTAGCTTCAAAATTTTGTCCTGTGGCCTGATTTTCAGAGCATTTTTTTTCCTTGTGTCCTCATTTCACTCTACTTATGACACTCTTCCTGCCTCCTTTCCTGCAGGCTTCCCAGAATTCTGAGGGGAGGGAGAATTTCATAGGAAAATCTCATTTCAAGCTGGGTGTTTTGAGGTCTCTCTGTGCATATTAGACTGTGGGTCTCTGTATGCAATCCAAATTGAAGCAGAAGTAAGCATCTCTGTGGATGCAAGAGCATGAAATTGATCTATCAGTTGTGGGCAGAGAGCAACATATCTTAATAACAATAGCTGGGTTAGCTTGAAATTTTCCATAGGATGCCCTTCCCCCACAACTCAACTAATTGTCAATCAATCTCCCTAGTTTAAATTGGTTTGTTCACAATATTGGAACTCTATCCCTCACTATTGGAGATCTCTTCATAAGTGAATACATACCATATTTGCCTTTCTGAATTTTAGTTACTTCAACCACAATGATTTTTCCTGGTTTCATTCATTTGCTTGAAAATAACATGATCTCATTTCCTTAGCTGAATAATACTCTGTTAGGAAAATATTCCATATTTTCACCAAAGAAGATTGCCAGTCCTGTTCTTTATAACTTGGAAGTTACTGGGATTTTTATCACTGTAAAGAATGACAAACTATGTTCTTTTAGCCTAGAAGTCCCTCCATTTACTTCCACTTCCTGGTGATTTGAATTGCAATGTCCCCTTGAAGCTTATCTATTTACATGTTTAATCCCCATTGAGGAAAATCTGGGAAGGTTTAAAAGATATGGACATGTTAGATAATATAATTCATATTGGAGTTATATTATGGGAGGGTGTGCTTTGAGGTTGATATACCAATGAAAGTGAGGAGACCTGTCTCTTGGTCTCTGTCAACATTTATATTTGTTTCTTTTGGTCTTGTTCTCTATATTTCTGAATATGTCTCTCTAGCTCTTTCTCTCTGTCTCTCTCAGTCTTCCTCTCTCTGCTTGCTGCTTGTTGCTCAGTATGAAAAGCTCTCAGTTCTGCTCAAGGCTACAACAAGATAACTGCTTTCTGATGGGACATCAGAGATGTTTTTTGTAAAAATATAAACAAGGACCCAATTAAACACTATTGGATCAAATAATTGCCTTGGTAGTGCAGAATTTTCACAGTAAGTAATTCAATTACTGAGGACATATTTGTGCATTTAACAATGAATAATGGAATCTGTGATAATGTGAAACTCACATGTCAAGGAAACTTGATGTGAAACTTTTCCTCAACTAGGAATCTTGGACAAAGGAACTCTCATTTCTAAGTTGTGTGCTTTCAGCTCCCCAGATTGAGGCATGTAGGGCTGCTCAACCTTTCTCTCAGTCATGCTTTCCACTTAGACATTTTAATAACTGGCTCCTGAAATTTTTATTGGCTTTCACCTGTTTCATGACATTATTCTGCCTCTCAGCCAATCAGCACCTGAGAGAATCTTTAGGTTTCCATAAAGACTAGTACACAAACTTTCCTTATTGTCCACTATTTCAATTCTGTGCACAAGTAAATTTTTTCTTGCAAAACCCAACAAGCCTTTATCTCATCCCTTTATCCTAATCTCACACGTTTGTTTGCTCCTGTTTACCTCTGTAACAATGTCAGTTAGAAAATGAAACTTTAAAGTTTATTGAATTGGACATCTTCCTAAGTAGGGAAGTTTCAAACTGATGTGGGATTAAGGTTTATGTACTGAATGACAAGGTGATCTCCTACTGTGGTCTTGGATCAAGGAAGTTCCTAAGTTGTGACTTTGAACTGATCAGTTACTTGCATACTCACTAACTATACCTTCACATTCTTATGATAAATAAGAACAGTGGAAAGAGACTGAAACCAGAAAATTCCTGAGACTTGTTTGGCTGAAACAGTAAAAGATCAATGTGTATATAAAAGGAGAACTGAGGGTCAATTCACTATTTTACAGCTGGTGCTTTTTCATACTTTTATTGCCAACCTTCTTTCACTTGGGTTGCCTTGGCTCATCTGGCTGGATTGGCAGCTGTGTCCTACTCACTGGTCAGTGAGGAACCCTCCTTATTTTGGGTTTACAGTTAAAACTAGGCCTTCATGACAGTAAAATAGGTCCATGCTCTATGCCTAGTACATAGAAGCAGATGTGTTTCCTACAGTGGTGCTCCAGAGAAACCCTCTGCATGTAGTATTAGTGCCAGGACTGCTTGTTCGGAGGTGCCACCTGAGCTCAAGCAGTCTGAAGTAGCTAATTAAACGCTAGTTCATTTATAGGATTCTCTGCTCCAGAATGAGATCCTGCAAAGCATACCTTACAAAGTCAAACTCTGCCCTCCTTAGCGGGATCTTTTCTACATGTGAAAAATCATTGTAAAAGTTATCAACATATTGAATATATTGGAATGCTCTTCCATTGCACCCATGTGTCAAACTAAATTCTTTTTTTTCTTTAAAGTAATAAATTGAAGTATAAGTTGTTCATATACTTGTTAGAACAGGATCAGATTCTCAGTGCCAAGTTCCTTAAAGAAACCTGAGTTCATCCTTGACACACCCTGGCACCACCCCCAAGAAGAAGTCTATCATGAAGACCTCTATACTTCATCACCTTGATCACAGTTTTTCTTCTGTATTTATTCATTAAATAAATAAATTTATTTGCCCCCTCCCTTATTATCTGTCCCCTCCCTTTTCGCCTTCCAGTTCCATCCACTCTCTTTCTTCTATTCCTATGGCTTTTCCCTACTTCACTGAGAGGTGCGGTCCTCCTCCTCCTTCTGTCTGAGCCTAGCTTATCTTGTCTCATCAAGGCTGACTATATCATGTTCCCCTCACCCTGATTCTCAGGGCTTTGCTCTCCTTGTGTCCTGAATTCCCTCTACTTATGGCACTCTTTCTTCCTCCTCTCCTGCTGGCTTCTCAGAGCTCTCAGGGAAGGGAGAATTTCATAGAAAAATCCTATTTTTTTTTCAATGCAGTTTATTCAGGAACCTTGAACAATCATCTGACCCTGGGGAAAGCCAGCCCATAGCTTAAATAGCCTCTGGGTAGCCAGCCCCAGCATGCCACATGGGCAATGCAGATGATCCACATACATGGAAGCAAGCCAGATCCTCAGCCTTAGCCAAATGTGGAGTTGTTCGTGACAGAGAGCACTCACCATCGGGAAGGTGGAAGGCGGAAGACGGAAACCAGCTACATTTTTAAGGCGCGGCATTACGCAGCTCTCTACAGTTCCCCCTTTTTGTTTTGGATGCATCAGGCAAGAGTAGAGGTCTGATCTCTGATATTAGAAATAAATTGGGACTTTGTACTGATGTTCATTTAGGTGTCATCCACCCAAAGAGCATCAGACCTGTCCGATACCTTTTTCTCAGAGGCGGGACCTGGGGCATCAACCCGCATGCAACCAGACATGCTCTTCTCTGGATCCAAAGCGGCTGACCCTCGGTGCAGTGCTTAGCCTCGCATCCTGAGCATAACGGAAAATCCTATTTAGAGCTGGGTGTTTTAAGGTCTCTCTCTGCATAATATCAGACTATGGTTATCTGTATGCAATCCCATGTGATGCAGAAGGAAGCAGCTTTTTGGATCCAAGAACTTGGCACTAATCTATCAGCTGTGGGCAGAAAACAATATATTTTAATAACAAGGGCCTGACACAACAACTCAATTAACACGATTTCCTTGTGGAAAACTATCTGGGTCAGAATAGATGGCCTATTGGAACATTATCCCACACTATTAGGAGACTTCCTAATAAGTGATCACATACTATATTTGTCTTTCTGCATTTTAGTTACTTCACCCAGGATGATGTTTTCTGGTTCCATCCATTTTCCTGAAAATATCATCATGTCATTTTCTCAGCTGAACAATAATCCATTATGGAAATATTCCACATTTTTCCCAAAGGAGATTGTCAATCTTGTTCTTTAGTCATTGGAAGGTGCTAGGACTTTATTCATTGTATTGATGACAAAATATGATGATAAATCTGTTCTTATTGCCTTAAATTCTCTCCATTTTCTTTTTTTCCTGGTGATTTGAATGGCAATGTCTCTAGTGATTTAAATTGAAATGTGCACTTGAAGCTCATCTATTTACATGTTGAGTCTCCAGTGAGGAAATGTCTGGAAAGGGGTAGGAGGTATGGCCTTGTTAGATAATGTGATTCCTATTGGAGTTATATTATAGGAGGATGTGCTTTGAGGTTGATATGCCAATGATAGTAACAAGACATAATTGAGTCTCTGTCTCTCTGTCTCTGTCACTTTATATCTTTGATTCTGTCAGTCTTGGTTTCTCTATTTCTGAATCTGTCTTTCTAGCTCTTACTCACTCTATCATTATCTGTTCCCCTCTCTCTTCCTGGGGCATGTGATTGAATATGAAAACCTCTCAGTTCTGCTGAAGGATAACAACTTCATGACTGCTTGCTGACATGGCCCTGGATGGTCTCTGTAAAAATATAATTAAGGCCCTAATTAAATGCTTTTTGTTCAAAGATTTCCCTTTGTCAAGGAGCGTTTTCACAATAAGGAATTTAATGACTGAGGATATATCTGTACATTTAACAAATAATAATGGAATCTGTGATGATGTAAAAGTCATATGAATTTATTAATGACCACTTGTGTCCTGTCCAGTGAGAGTACAATGGTTCCTAATGAGGAGGGGGTGTTGAAAAGAATGATATGGGACAGAGACCTGAAGAAGGAGGCCAATTCTGTTTGTCTGATCAAAACCTCACTTATTAGAAATTTTTACCCAACTTATATAGGGAGAAGGCAGGAAAGGAGGAATGCTAAATTACTGCTGCAGCAGATAGCAAGAGTGCTATCATGGCTTGAATATTGCATAAGATACCATAAGGATGTTTAAGATATCTCATGGATGTTTTAAGACTAACAAATGAATGTCCCCACAAATCTATCACCCATGACCTAGGCTCCTCCATAATTCCTTTACTAATTGGCTTTAGGTTTCTTTCAAATGACTTTTGCTTACTATTAGGCTTTAGCTTCCATAAACAGCTTTGTCTTCACTAAATAGCTTTGACTCACTATGTGGCATTGGTTTCAGTAAACAGCTTTGGCTCCCAGGATCTCCTCTATTCTTAAAAAAATTAAGAGGCTAGCAAGCAAGTTTTGAACATGAGGTCTTTAGAAAACAGTGGGAATTAACCAGAGGGGGTAAGTAGTGACCTTATCGTCCCAAAGCATTTTTCAGAATTTTTGGGTACCTTTTGGGGAGGAGAGGAAGACCCCATCAATTCCTGAGGGCATCCCCAGCAGGTTGTGGTTAGGGATAATCAGACACCAAAATCTATGCAATCAAGTTTGCTTCTCAGGGAATGCAGAAGCTGGCAATTGGGACCTTTACCTGTGGTACCTCATCCTTCACCCCAGTGGAGCTCATGCTACATCAGGCAAGCATTCATCTGAGTTTCACTCTGTTCCCATGAAAGCCAAATGCAAGCAGTCAAGACCCATGTCATGGACATTTAGCAGTCTTCCTTGGGTTCAGCTAAGCCTCTGTCAGCCAACTCAAGTCTGTGATAATGAACTTGCAAGTGTTTAGATGCCAGGGAGTCAATTTGCTGTTTTACAAAGTTAGTAAGTCTTTTAATGGCCCATGGGCAGAAAGATATGAGGAGAAGAAAACCCAATTGGGTCCCACAATTGAATGAAGGAGGGTGGTGAGCCAGGGAGAGGTTGAAAACCAATTGTGAAACAACTCTACTCTTGTTCTCTCTGTCTCTTTCTTTCTTCTAGGCCTTCCTTCACCTTAGCCATGGTGCACCTAACAAGCCCAGTATAATCTGTGTAAAAGCAGCACAGAGTCCCACTTGCTGGAGGAAAAGCAAGTCTAGCTCTTCTCAATTTTGTAGGACAACTTCAGACAGTGAGACAAGCGATTTCTCCAAATTGGTGATGCCAATCTCTAATCTCTCAACATCCTTGCCAATTGTCCAGCAAAGGTCAGAGTAATGCTTATTGGAGAGAACTAGAGAGGTTATGCCTGCCCAGCACCCACAGCTCAGAGGGCAAGGAGAACAGTTAGTGTAACTGCTGTTAGGGCCTCTCTTTTTGTTCTAAGCAATTCATGGTCATTAACAGGTTCCCAAAACTGGGAAAAATCTTCCCCATAATAATAAATCAAGCAGGGAATTAACTGGACAAGGACACAGAATGTGGTAAAATTGCTTTTGAGGTTAGGGGAGTATATATAGGGGATAAGACCATCACTTCAAATCCACCAGCTATTATTGACTCTGAGGATATAATTGGGAAGGTAGCTTGATGGTGTAATGTTTTCATTACAAAGATGTCTGTATTTCTGAGGAATACTATTGACTATGCGTAACCCAAGTTGAGAAACAGAAGTCAGAATCAATCTAGCCTCAGCTTGTTGTGACTATCTGCATTTAGAATGGTCAGAGGAGTAGACTATTTCCTCAGTGACAGCAATACCTTCATAAAAAGGAGGGGCAGAGTCATAACAAAGCCAACAGGACTCAGTAATCTCAGGGCATGTATGATTCAAGGCTAAGAAGGTATTATTAACAAGGTCCAAAATAATATGGTGTGTATTAATCCCATCTTCAATTAAAGAGGTGATAGGCTTATCAGCAAAGAAAGGAGTTGGGGAGGCAGGGACATTTTTCTTAGGCTCTGTCTGTGTAGGAAAATCATTTTTCCTGGATTCTATCTGTGTGGGTGGGGCAAAGACAGGATTGGGTCCAATAGCTATGGGTGGAATAGCTGATTCTTTCCTTAGAGTGAGGTAAATGATAACTCCTGGACCATTCTTGGCCCACTGCAGTATATGCATAGGCCCCAAGTGAGGCTCGAAAGTGAGGGAACTGATTTTTGTTTTCCTTTAGAAGTAAAATATAGCTTTAAGATGGGGAGCTGGAGCTGTTGCCAGCTTGAGGACATCTTAGCCCATAACAAGTATTTGTCAAATAATAATGTGATTTCCAGGAGTTAATATCAATCTTAGATGTAACAGTTATCACAATGTAATCATCACTATTAAGATGTACCCAGCTTCCTGTGGCAATTACAGCTGAGGTTTCACATCCCCAGCAGGTGCAGTAAAAGTCTCTAGCACCTCCACATCGCTTATTCCTCTTATAACCTGGGCAGGCATAAAGTCCAATTGCCAGTTCCCATTGTTCACAGTTGAAGAGTGACTTAGGGGTATGGGGTAAGAAAGGACATGTCTGGGTACCACTCAGTATCAGAAGTGACTTGTGACTGTATATAATATACCTCACCATATTCTCTGGATCTTACCATGTATATTTATAGGGTTGGTGGACATTGTTCTTCTGGTCTGTAATCCCCTTCTGGCATTGCATCATCACTTATAGGAATATTATCCAAAGTGGTATTATTTGTAAAGAAAAGAGAAGGATCTCAGGGGTTCTCACCAGCCCGGATGTCAGGAGTACATGGTTTGTCTCTTGGTGGTTCTATTTCTTTTTTTTTTTTTTTTCTGAGGAGGGACCATCTATTTGTTGTACCAGCCTTTCTGGCAGCCATCTGCCTGCCCCCCCGCTTGGGGTCAAACAGGAAAACTGTTCCTCAACCCTAGATGATGACTGGGTCTGGGCCATTCCATTTGGAAGTTAGGGGGTCTTTCCACATGACTGTGGCATAATTTTTATTTGTTTCAGGGTGCCAAAGGCAATCAGCAGCAGACTTGCCATAGGCATCCAAGGTTAAAAAATTAAGAACAAACAGTGCATGATGAAGAATATTTCTTGGAGATCCTTTCATTGGATATAACTACCCCTTCTTTAACTTATGAAGGGCTTTTTTTTGTTTGTTTGTTTTTGTTTTGTTTTTTTTAATCTGGGCAAGGCAGGTAACTTTATTAATAGTTTCTCCTTTTAAATTAATCTTCTTCTTTTTAAATTTTTATTTAACTTTTATTAATTACACTTTATTCATTTTGTATCCCGCCATAAACCCCTTCATCCTCCCCTTCCGATCCCACCTTCCCTCCCATTTCTGCATGCATGCCCCTCCCCAAGTCCACTGATAAGGGAGGTCCTTCTCTCCTTCTTTTTGATCTTAGTCTATCAGTTCTCATCAGAAGTGGCTGCATTGTCACCTTCTGTGGCCTGATAAGGCTGCTCTCCCCTCAGGGGGAGGTGATCAAATAGAAGGCCAATCAGATTATGTCAGAGGCAGTCCCTCTTCCCATTACTATGTCACCCACTTGGACACTGAACTGCCATGGGTTACATCTGTGCAGGAGTTCGAGGTTATCTCCATGAATAGTCCTTGGTTGGAGTCTGGGAAGTTCTCTTTGTTCAAATTTTCTTGTTCTGTTGCTCTCCTTTTGGAGGTCCTGTCCTCTCCAACTCTATTTTCCACTTCTTACATAAAATTCCATTCACTCTACCCAACAGTTGACCATCAGGCTCAGCATCTGCTTTCATAGTTTGCAGGGCAGAGGCTTTCAGAGGCCCTCTATGGCAGGTTCCTAGGTTGTTTACTGTTTTCTTCTTCTTCTTATGTCCATCCTCTTTGTGTGTCAGGATGGTGATTGAGTGTTTTAGTTAGGGTCCTCTGTCTTGCTTATTTTCTTTAGATGTACATATTTCAGTGGGTTGCATCCTATGTTGCATGTCTATATGAGTGAGTATATACCTTGTGCGTCTTTTTGATTCTGGGACAACTCACTCAGGATGATCCTTTCCAGGTCCCACCATTTACCTGCAAATTTCATGATTTCCTTATTTTTCATTGCTGAGTAATACTCCATTGTATAAATGTACCACAGTTTCTGCATCCATTCTTCAGTTGAGGGGCATCTGGGCTGTTTCCAGCTTCTGGCTACTACAAATAAAGCTGCTAAAAACATGGTTGAGCAAATGTCATTTTGTGTACTTGAGCCTCTTTTTGATATAGGCTAGGAGTGGTATGGGTGGATCTTGAGGAAGCAATATTCCTAGTTGTCTGCAAAACCACCAGAGTGATTTCCAGAGTGGCTGTACAAGTTTACATTCCCACTGGCAGTGGAGGAAGGTTCCCCTTTCTCCGCAACCTCCCCAGCATGTGTTGTCACTTGAGTTTTTTATCTTGACCATTCTGATGAGTGTAAGGTGAAATCTCAGGGTTGTTTTGATTTGCATTTCCCTAATTGCTAATGAGAATATCAAAGAGAGGTTTAAGTTTTCCTTTGATGAGTTTAAGATAAGGTCTTATCCAATTGATATCTCCTAGGAGCTTTTGAAAGTCATATATAAAGTCTTTAAATGGCTAGTTTTTAACTGGATTTTTGTGTAATAATTTTTTGATTATGGAGCTCAAATCCTAAATAAAAATATGGGTCTTTTAATTGAATTTTATTTGGTGTAATTTGTAAACCATAATCTATTAATGTTTGTGAAAGCTTCTGACAGCAATGAAACACCAGTGAGCCATCATGTCCATCTAAAGGATATCACCCATATTATATATTATATAAATAGAAGGCCAGAGTGTTCTAAAAGGATCAATAATCTGAGATACAGACTTTTGACACAGAGTCAGGCTATTATCCGTGCCTTGGGTCAAAACTTTCCATTGGAAACAAGGCATAGGCCCTTTGAAGTTTGTTACTGTCAGAGTAAAAACTAAGCACTTTTCATCTCTGGGATGTAGAGGGCTCATAAAAAATCTTTAAGATCTATAACTATCTTATAAAAGCCAGCAGGGATGGCTACAGGGATAGGTAGTCCTGGTTGTATAGCACCCATGGTAAGCATAGTTTTCTTAATGTCTCTTAGGTCTTGCTTACCTCCATTTGCAAGACTTTTTCTTAATAACTAAAATAAGAGTTTTCTAAGGAGAAGTAGGAAGAGTGGCAAGCTGTTCCTTTATTAATGCCATAGAAGCTGCTAACTTTTCTGAGGTTAAAGGCCATTGACCAACCCAAACAGCTTCATCAGATTTCTAAGTGATTTTGTCTGCATGAGGTACAGGGATGCCAACAGCCATTAGGGTAAATTTGTCATGCCTAATCCTGGGCGGTAAGATTTTTCAGTTACTTGGATAGGTTCTTTTATTCCCTGTGAATGTTTTCTTAAGCCTTGTCTGGAAAGGAAGCCCTGTTTTGGAATTTGGTGAATAACAATTTCATTTGTACTACAAATAATGAGATTTAACTGGGAGAGAATATCCCAACGCCAGAGATTAACAGGTAGGCCAAGCACAACATAGGGTCAAAAGGAGCCTGTATTACCTTCTTCATCTGTCCATGTGAGGACTTTAGAACTTTGCTGGGGATTGGACATTTGTGTGCTATGACCCTGAGGTGGATTAAAGTAGCTGTAATAGGCCAGGAGGGAGGGATTTTTTTTTTTAATTATGGTGGCATCCACTCTGGTATCTACAAGCCCTTCAAAGTTTTTCCATCCAATTTTAAATTGAGGAGGGGTCTATCCTGAGTAATTGTCTGAATACATTAAGCATCCAAGGATCCAAAATTATTGCTGCCTCTAAATTTTCGAAAGCTTTTATGGTTAAGATGGGTGAGAGGAAGCAATAATAGCCGAGCAATTCTTTGTTCCTTGTTAATAGTTAAGGGACCAGAAGTGGAAAAAGCTAGAATTTTTATCTCTCCTGTATAATCATTATCAATAACTCCAGGGGAGATATTTAGTTCTTGGAGAGCTGAACTACCATGACTAAGAAGTTCTCCAAAGATGCCAGAAGGCCGGGGGCCTGAAACTCCTCTATGCATCACCTGAATTCCCATATCAGGTGTTAGTATTGTGCTGGTGAACAGTACAACCCTGTGCTTCCTGTGCTTTCTCAGGGGAGGGAGAAAGGGTTCCATTGTTTGGCAATAAAGGAAATACTTGAAATGCCTGAGCTTGAGGGGTTAATAATGTTTGTGGGACAAACCCTATAGTCCCAGAGGTTTATCTCATGTTCGGGTAAGGATAAGGCCTCTTAATAAGTTTCCCTGCTTTGGTAGGGAATTGCCTTGAATATCCATTTAAGAGTGAAACTCTGAGGCCCAGTGTTTCTCTCTTTTGCACCTGGGACACAGAGATGAAGGAAGTTGGTGCTCAGCCTTAGCAGCCTTGCATTAATTTGTGAAATCTCCTTGTTGTTTGCAAATAAAGCAAGCTTTAGGAAGGGAGCCCTAATTTAGGCCTTTGATGGCAGCTCCAATTGCAAAGCCAATAGAATGAGATGAGCTGATGCCTGCACAGTACCTGTTATAATCAGAAATGTCTTTGCTTTGTGGTATGGCCTTATGGCAGCTTGGCAGGCAGGGTTAGCATTTTTGAAAGCAAGATGTTGTATGAATCCCCTTTCATTTTTATATTTACCCAGAAACCATTCCACTGTGTCAGTAAGGTGACTGATGAAATTACTATAGGGCTCATCTGGTCCTTGTTGAATATTATCTAGGAAGTTACTTATGGCTCCTTTAGGGGGAAGACATTTCTAAGTCTTGAATCCTGCAGTTTGTATTTGAGAAAGAAGACCAGGAGGGTACTTGGCTTGTTGCTCATTGGTATCACAGGAGCTATTCCCTCGTAATTTTTGAAACATCCAGTGTTTGGAAGTGCTGATAGCCACCCCATTATAGCGTGTGTTCTCCCTGCAAAATTCAGTAAAATCTGACTTCCAGAGGACAAAATCAAATATACTGCACCCATCAAAAATTACCAATCATTTGACTGTGAGTCACCTGTCACTCAGAATTTCAATTTTGGGCAGTGTGAAGGGAACAAACAGGCCATATTGTGCCACTAGATTTTTCATTTCTTTTATATATCTAAATCCAAGGGGGTGATGCTGCTGTTCATATATTCCAAATCCATGCCCATCTGAGATGGCAGAAATTTCCTTTTCCTTTTTACCTCTTTGCCAGAGGTAAGATTATTCTCATCATCTGGGTTAGATCCTCTCCCTTTACTTCAGGGGCAAAGATGGAGCAGACCTCTTTGGTGGGGTTTGGGCAGGAGCGTGCTCTCTCCTTCGAGTTACAGGAAAAGCCTGCAAGGTATTGGAAGCCTTTTTCTCTATCTTGGGCAGGAGGCAGGCTGCTGCAGAAGGGGGTCTGGTTAATTCAAAATTCAGCTCCCACAGTTCTTTAAGAAGTTTTAAATGCTTTCTTTTCTTTTGGAGCAGTTCTCTGAGGGATTTGACCTCCTGACAGAGTTTAGTTTTAACGTCCTGAGCAGCATTTTCAAAGTCAGAATCAAAAGTGTAAAGCTGGCAAGAAGAAAGGAGGAGCTTTAATACATGGAACAGCAACTGAAGCTGTGAAAGATGCGAGGGGTTGCCAGTCTAGATTACAGGAATTGGTGGCTTTCTCCCCAAGGGAAATGGCCTTTTCAGGGAAACGTGTGTTATTAGGACCATCCTATGTCTGAGAGTACAGGGCTGTAAGTGAGGGTTAAAGGAAGTGAGTGGTCTCCTTGGTTTGCCTGTGGTATATATGCAAGATTAGAGTCTCACAACAGTGTGATGCAGCCATGATCATTCAGGCCTTTACAGCCATTGAAGCAGGACATTCTCCCCAAGCATGGTTGGATACCATAAAAAGCTAAAATGATACGCTCAGGATGCGAGGCTAAGCACTGCACTCAGGGTCAGCCGCTTTGGACCCAGAGAAGAGCATGTCTGATTGCATGCGGGTTGATGCCCCAGGTCCCGCCTCTGAGAAAAAGGTATCGGACAGGTCTGATGCTCTTTGGGTGGATGACACCTAAATGAACATCTGTACAAAGTCCCAATTTATTTCTAATATCAGAGATCAGACCTCTACTCTTGCCTGATGTGTCTAAAACAAAAAGGGGGAACTGTAGAGAGCTGCGGAATGCTATGCCTTAAAGATGGAGCTGGTTTCGGCCTTCCACCTTCCCGATGGTGAGTGCTCTCTGTCACGAACAACTCCACATTTGGCTAAGGCCGAGGATCTGGCTTGCTTCCATGTATGTGGACCTATCTGCATTGCCCCCGTGGCACGCCTGGGTTGGCTACCCAGAGGCTATTTAAGCTGTGGGCTGGCTTTCCCCGGGGTCCGAGGATTGTTCAATGTTCCTGAATAAACTGCATTGAAAAAAAAAAAAAAAAAAAAAAAGGAAGTGAGTGGCAGGGTGAACTAGCACTGAAGCCTCCAGTTCCAGCATAGGTATGGAGATAGAGTCACAGACAGAAGTAGCTCAGGAGAGTTGGGGATTTGCAGCTTTGTCCTCACCTATTTCAAGGGATTTGGGACCTCATTTATTAGAAATTTTCACCCAACTTATATAGTGAGAAGGCAGGGAGGGGAAAAGGGTGAATTACTGCTGCAGGAGATAGCAAGAGTGCTTTCATGGCTTGAATATTGCACCTGCAATATATTGTAAGGATGTTTTCTTAAGATATCTCATGGATGTTCTAAAACTAACAGACAGATGTCCTCACAAATCTATCACCCATGACCTAGAGTCCTAGATAACTCTTTCACTAATCGGCTTTGGTTTTCTACCAAATGACATTTGCTTACTATTTGTCTTTGGCTTCTTTTCCTGAACTAAGACTATTGGACACAGAAACTGTCACATTTGGATTGTGTGCTTTCAGCTACCCAGTTTGAGGCATGTAGGACTGCTCAGCCTTTCTCTCAAGCAGGCTGTCCACTTTGCACTTTTAATATCTGGCTCCTGAAACACTTTAAACAGACTTTAACCTGTTTCATGACATTGTTTTCCCTCTCAGCCAATTAGTACCTGAGAGAATCCTGACGTTTCCATGGAGATGAATAAGCAAACTTTCCTCAGCATTTTGTTTCTCTGATGCTGTGCACATGTGACTTTTTCTTGTGAAACCCAACAAGCCTTTATCTCATTCCTTTATCCAGATACCACATCTTTACTACTGTGTACCTCTGTGACAATCTCAGGTAGGCTGTGAGACTTTAATCTTACTTTATTTAATTGGACAGCTTCCTAGTAGGGAATGATGTGGAATTAAGAATTACTGAATGACAAGGTGGTCTCCTACTGTGATACTGGATCAGAAATTTCCAACATTGTGACTTTGAACTGAGCTGTTACCCGTGTACTCCCAAAATGTACCTTCACATTTTTATTGTTTTAATAGGTTGGCAAGATCTAGGTTTCCTTGGGTATTGAGGCTTTAAAAGCAGGAAAAAGAAAAGGAAACCAGATAATTCCTTGGACTGGTTTGGCTGAAACAGAGGAAGATAAGTGTCTGTAAACAGATAACTGAAGGACAAGATATTATATGACAGCTGATGTTATTCCACACCACTGTTGTCAACCCTCTATGAGCAGGGTTGCCTTGGCTGACCTGGCTGAATTGGCAGCTGTATCCTACTCAGTGATCATTGAACAAGTTCTCTGGTCGTGAAGTTTACAGTGAAAATGGGGCCATCAGGACAGAGAAATGGGTTGGTGTTATATATCTAGTATGCAAGAGCAGCTGTAGTCCTCCAGAGCAAAATTCTAAGTGTAGTGTTAATGTTCAGAGGTTCCACCTAAGCTCATGGGGTCTGACATAGATGGGTATCCATTTGTTCATAGCAAGGATTCTCTGTTACATAATGAGTTTCTGGAAAGCATGCCTTACAAAGTCAAACTCTGATCTCCTTAATGGTATCTTTTTTTCATGTTAAAAGTCATTGTAAATGTTGTCAACATACTGTGATAAACCAAAAGATTAAAAGTTAGCAGCTATTATTATGGCCTGAACTAGGTAGGGTGGAGAAGTCTTGTAATGCCCAATGGGAAAAACCACCTTACTGAATTCTTTCCCCACCCACTAGAGATACAGTTAACAGGAAACTGGCCCATTCCTTTAGGGAGGGACGGCAGGTCATTAATGGTCTGGGAACCTTCCTATAGCCAAACAATTCAAAATGTAGCATTTTGACCAATAGATGTTTACCAGGCAGGAAGCGCCCCTACTTTGGGCATGCTGGGATGGACCAGAATATTAAATCACCCAACTCACCTGAGCACGGGGCTCTTGGCTCCCACCTCTTCGATGATGGGGGGTATGGGCCCAAGCTTCAGCTTGTAATTTGTAATAAAAGAACCTCACGTATTTATAGCAAAGTCTTTTTATTCCTGGTCTCTTGGGGTTCTTAAATTGGGCAGAACATTTTGGGGGGGCGTAAAGGTCTAAATATCTCTGTGCAATATCTGTGTGTGCAGTACTTTCTGTTCTCTATTCTGAAAATTCCTAGGAGAGTGGGTGTTATTATCTGGGTATCAAGACATGATCAATGTGGACACACTGGTGGTCACAGCTGCCGAAGTTTAGGGGGATACCTCTGGCTTTATCTGTATTTTGGTGGGTAAACTGTCTAGTCTGTTTTGGTTCTTTTTGTGTGTGTGTCTGTGTGTCTGTTGGTGAGTGAAATTGTTAGACCTTTGCCAGACACACTTCCAATATGGTGTTGTACAGTGACCTTGTCCAACATGGTGTAGCATGGTGACCTTGTACTCCTGGCTATGGAAAACCTGGGGCAGGGCATAGTCACCCAGACACACTGTAAGCTCCAGAAGGTCTGCTCTCACAGGCCTAGCCTGCCTGGTCCCAGTGAATACCACTTGATATCTCCCAGGGCAACAGCCCACTCTTCCTGTCTCCTGAGGCAGCAGGCCCCATGCCTCCTGCACCTGGGGTATAGCAGCAGAAGGAATCAGTATGTTTGGCCAGCCTCAGAAGAGTCAGTTTTGGTCCCAGGAAATTTGGCCAGCTGGTGAGTGTTTTTTGTCTCAATGTCTCTGTGCAGTATTTGTTTGTGTATACCTTCTTTTTTCTGTTCTGAAGGCCTCTTGGTGTTTGTAGGAGTGGTGGGACATGATTGAGTAGACACACTTGAGAGTCACAGCTGTGGGACTCAAGAGGAAAAGTACTTGTGTCTGGGGTGAATGACTAATCCCACCGTCAGTTTTAGTTGGAGTAAGAACAGTTTAGTCTGTTTAAATGTATGTATGGCCATCATGTCTGTCTTTGACTAATTTTATGCTCTGTGGGTCATTATTAATCTGATCAAAAATAATTTGGGTATGTTTAAATATTAAATTCAAATTTGTTTAAAATATATATGTGTACCTATGTGTTTATGGCAACAAAGATGGATTCTCTTCCATCTTGAAATTGCCTAGTAGAATATAATGTTACCTGTGACCATCATCTTGGTAGTCACATGATATTGGTTTAAAATAAAAAGGGGGGATCTTAGTCAAATAATTTTCATTTCTTTCTAGACAAAAAGGATGAGTTATTTTAAATTAGTATGGGTTTTAAAAATTCTATTGTTTGCACTGCTTTTAAAATCTGGTTTTGATCTTTAAAACTAAGGTTATGCTTTGTGAATTCTCTCCTACAAACGGGGTACTTTATTTTAATATTGCAAAAACAGGTTTTGAAAAATTTTTAAGACTATAAAAAATTTAAAGTTTATCAGGGATTTTAGACAAAGTTTGAAAAAGATTCTCCATACTTTGGGGGGAAAACAAAAACCTTTGGTATTTATTTTATTACTTTTACTAAATGAAACCAAGCCATATGATTTGAGCTAATTGAAAAAAAATATTGCAGTATTTTAGAATGTATCTTGTGGAGAGCTGTTTGTTTGTTAAGCTGCTTTGTTTATCAAAAAAAAAATGTTTCTGCCATGGTCTTCACCTTGAGACAGAAAAGAGTAAGTTTCACCAAGTTTCTTAAAACTTGTTCTAAGTCTTTAGAGTTTGTTTATGGAAAATTGGACCACCTTGTCTGCTACAGGGAAGTAATTAAAAAAAAAAAAAAGGATTTGGCGTTTTCAGACCTTTTTTGTATTAATATAACTTGTTTTTGCTTTGTGTATAAAAAATCATAGGCTCCATCAGGATCATGTCAAGATGGAAAGGATTTTGATGAGTTTTTATGTTGACTGAAAAGCAAGGGTGAGAGCAAGAGATATTTAAAAAGAAAAATAGCTTGTCGCCTGATCAGAATAGGGTGCAGCTTAGCTGAAGGGGAGAGGACCTGCAACGTGGAAATTGCTGAGTGAAGGGGCTAATCAACCCAGAACAGAGTTATCTAGACTTCCAAGAAGAGAAAGACTAACCATGATCTGAGTCCATCTAGAATCAGGTCATGGCAGACTCCTCTGGGAGGAGACCCCCTGAGAGGTGATCCCCAGGCACTTCCCCAGCACCTAACACCCTACTCCCTCTTCAGAGGAAGCAGGAGGCGTCCAGCAGAATCTGCCATGGAACACACTGTCTATACCCTAGCCCCAGCAAGAGCTGTAGCTCCCAACAACAACAACAACAATAAAAAACAAACCTGAGATAAGGGCTGAGAAAACCCATTCCTTTTGGGCACTCTCCCCAAGAATGAGAACACTACCATAACTCTGCCCAGGCGGAGCTGAAGGATAGAGAGGTGCACAGCAGCTCCACAGTGCCTGGACCCCAGTGCTGCTGACTGCTCCTAGCAAACAAACTTCAGCTCGGGATCTGGGATTGTGGTCATTCAACACATCCTGAGCCTCTCCCATGTCCAGCACAATAAGGTCTAGCACCAAGTCCTAATACCGGCGGCCCCCAGCCCCTGTCAAAGAAACCCCAGCTCAGGATAAGGGACTGAGAAGTCCCAAGTCCTCCTGCCACTCCCCTGAGAGCGCAACCATAAGCTTGCCCTAGCAGAGGGGAAGGACAGAGGGGAAGGACAGAGAGGCAGCGTGCCAAAGGACACAGCACCCCCTAACCAACTCACCCAGTGGCCCCTGGCAGAGTAACCTGAGTTCTGGATCTGAGGACACTCAACCCTACATGGTACTCTCCAGGAATTGGCAAACATAGGTTCTAGCTCCAGGCTGCTTCTGGAAGAGAGATCTGGGCCCAGGAACTGGGGTTGAGGATACTCAACCCAAATCTTTCCCACGCTACCCTGGGACCAGCCAACATAACACTTCCCTGGTGGAGGGGAAGGACAGAGAGGCCACACACAGGGAAGGTGGACACTGAGTCCTGCTGCCACAGTGCCACAGAGCTGTTAGCCTACCCCCAGACTTTCCACAGCAGGACCAAATCTGAGGGTACAAAGCAAGGGGAACCCCTGTGCTTTCCAACTGGTCCTGCACAGGAGTGAGTGAGCCTTCTAGGGAGAGTTTGCCCCAGACCCAGGGACTCTCTACACAAACAAACAGACGAAATTCCTGCCACCCACACCCCTAGTGTGGGCATTATGGCGATTCTAGGAATAGAGACTCCAATGCTGAAGCCTCTGCCTTGTGGGTCCACCAGTGTAATCCAGCAAAACAATCCCTGGATCCAAGACAGAACTGCATACTAGTTTGGCCTGGAGGCCACTGCAATAGTCAGAGAATCTGCACATGCACACTGTGCCCACTAAAATCACATGTGAATAGTGCCAGAGTCACATTCCTTACTTCAATAAAACTGAAACCACAACACACTCTCCCAAACCAGTGAACTTCTCTCATCTTCCTGAAAAAACAGTCAAGAAAATAGGAAGAGACAATCATAGCCTGATCTACAAACTAGAGGAGTAAACAGTGAGGGTTATAAATAACAAGATGGCTAGAGGCCATAAGAACACACCCAACAAAAATCAGGACATAATGACCTCACCAGCAACCCCACAATACAATGGGCACTTCAAATCAATAGATACACAAGAAAACAACTTCAAAAGTATGTTTTTCTAGTTATTAGAGGCACATAAAGATGAAATGAACAAAGGCCTCAGAGAAATATCCAAAGAAATCAAGACGAACAAAGAAGAAATAAATAAAGCTCTCAGAGAAACGACAAAGAAAATTGAGGCAAACAAAGAGGAACTGGACAAAACTCTCAAAGGAATGTCCACACAAATGAAGGCAAATAAAGAAGAAATAAATAAAGTTCATAGAAATAGAGGCAAATACAGCCAAAGAAGTAGAGGCACAATTAGTGATATATAGAGAGGAAACAGACAAACAAACAAACAAATAAAAAAATAGAATCTGGCATTGAAAAGCAGGTCCCCACATTCAAAGAGATGAAGGAAATGGTGCAAGACATACAAAAAGAATTAGAATCAATAGAGAAAACAGAAATAGAGAAAAACCTGGAGATGGAGAACAAAGAGAAAAGATCAGGAACTACAAAGGTAAGCATCACCAACAGAATACAAGAGATGGAAGAAAGAACCTCAGAAGCTGAAATTACACTTGCAAAAATTGACACAGCTCTCAAAAAAAAAAAAAAAAAAAAAAAACAGAAAAGATCCAAACACAAAACATCCAAAAAAAATCAAGGACATCATGAAAAGACAAAACCCAAGATTAATAGGAGTAGAAGAAAAACAAGACATCAAGACATCAGGCTCAAAGGTCCGGTAAATATTTTCAAGAAAATTATAGAGGAAAATTTTCCCAACTTAAAGAAAGAGATGTCCATAAACATACAAGACACCTACAGAACACCAAGTAGACTAGACCAGAAAAGAAATTCTTCATGTTAAATCATAGTCAAAACAATGAACCTACAGAACAACAAAAACAACAACAACAAAAATAATTTTAAAAGCATCAAGGGAAAAATGCCAAGGATTATATGAAGGTAGACCTATCAGAATCACATGAGATTTCTCAACAGAAACTATGAAAGCCAGAAGAGTCTGGACATGAATCATGCAGTCCTGAAGGGAGCACAGATTCCAACCCAGACTACTATATCCAGCAAAACTTTCAATAGACATAAATGGAAAATTCAAAATATTCCATGACAAAACAAAATTTAAACAATATCTACACACTAACCCAGCTCTACAAAAGTTACTAAAATGAAAACTCCAAACCAAACAACTACATCTAAACAAACAAGGAAATAGATAACTACACACACAAAAAAAGAATAGAAGCAATGAAACTCAGTGACACCACCAATGCCACATCAAAAGTAAATAACAATTGTTGGTCACTAGTATCTATCAACATCAATAGACTCAACTCCCCAATAAACAGATACAGCCTATCAGATTGATTGTGGAAACAGGATCTAACATTCTGTTGCATCCAAGAAACACACTTATGCAACAAAGATAAACACTACCTCAGAGTAAAGGGCTGGAAAAAAGTTTTTCAAGCAAAAGGTTCCAGAAAACAAGCTGGAGTAGCCATCCTAATATCTAATAAAATAGACTTTCAACCCAAGTTAATAAAAAAGATAAGGAGGGCCACTATTTTCTCATCAAAGGAAAAATCCATCAAGAAGACATCACAATTTTGAATATCTACCCCCAAATACAAGAGCACCCACATTTGTAAATGAAACAATATTAAAGCTTAAATCACAGAATGATCCTAATACCTTAATCGTGGGAAACTTCAACACTCCACTCTCACCAAGGGACAGATGAACTAGACAGAAAAAAAAAAAATAGGGAAATAAAAGCACTTACAGAGTCACTAAATCAAATGGACCTAATAGATATCTATAGATCTTTTCACGCAAACCCAAAGAGCATACCTTCTTTTCAGCACCACATGGAACCTTAGCCAAACTAACTAAAAAGCAAAGAGAATATATCCAAATCAGCAAAATCAGAAATGAAAAGGGTGACATAACTGAAGACACTGAGGAAATTCAAGCAATCATTAGGTCATATGCTTATATGCCACAAAATTTGAAAATCTAAATGAAATGGACACTTTTCTTGATTGATTCGATCTTCCAGCAGTAAGTCAAGATCAGGTAGAAAGACTGAATAGGCCTATATCCTCCAAGGAAATTGAAGCAGTCATTAGCAATCTCCCATCCAAAAAAAAAAAAAAAAAAAAAAAAAGCCCTGGGCCAGATAGTTTCAGCACAGAATTCTACCAGACCCTCAAAGAAGTGGTAACACCAATTCTCCTCCTACTATTCTACAAAATAGAAACAGAAAGAACATTACAAATCTCATTCTATGAAGTGACAGTCACCATGATACATAAAACACAAGAAGACCCAACAAAAAAAGAGAACTGAGACCTATCTCTCTTATGAACATTGACACAAAAACACTCAATAAAATACTTGCAAACTGAATCCAAGAACACATCAAAGATATCATCCACCATGACCAAGTAGGCTTTATTCCAGGCATGCAAGGGTGGTTCAACATACAGAAATCCATCAATGTCATCTACCACATAAACAAACTGAAGGAGAAAAACCACATGATCATCTTAGATGCCTAAAAAGCATTTGACAAAGTCCAACAGCCACTCATGCTTAAAGTCTTGGAGAGATCAGGGATACAAGGCACATACTTAAACATAGCAAAGGCAATATACAGCAAGCCTATAGTCCACATCAAACTCAACAGAGAGAAACTTAAATCAATCCCACTGAAATCAGGGACAAGACAAGGCTGCTCTCTCTCTCCATATCCTTCAACATAGTACTTGAAGTTCTAGCCATAGCAATAAGACAACTAAAGGAGATCAAGGGGATGCTATTCAGGAAGGAAGAGCTCAAAGTTTCATTATTTGCAGATGATATGATAGTGTACATGAGAGACCCCAAAAATTCAAACAGAGAACTCCTTCAGCTGATAAACACTTTCAGTAAAGTGGCCGGATACAAAATCAACTCAGAAAAATAAGAAACCCTCCTGTATATCAAAGACAAAGGGCTGAGAAAGAAATTGGAAACAACAATAGCCACTAATAACATAAAGTACCTTGGGGTGACACTAACCAAGCAAGGGAAAGACCTGTTTGAGAAAAACTTCAAGTCTCTGAAGAAACAAATTGAAGAATATATCAGAAAATGGAAAGATTTCCCATGCTCATGGGTTGGTAGGATTAACTTTGTGAAAATGTCTATCCTGCCAAATGCAATCTACAGATTCAACACAATTCCCATCAAAATACCAACTCAATTCTTTACAGACCTTGAAAAAAAGATTCTCAGCTTTATATGGAGACACACACAAAAAAGGAAGAATCTCCAAAACAATACTGTACAACAACAGATCATCTCGAGGTATCTCCATACCTGATCTCAAACTGTATTACAGAGCAATAGTAAAAAAAAAAAAAAAAAAAAAAAACAAAACTGCATCATATTGGCATAAAAAGATGGAGGATCAATAGAACTGAATAGAAGACCCAGAAATAAACCCACAAGCCTATGAATACTTGATTTTTTACAAAGAAGCTGAAACCATTCAATGGAAAAAAGACAGCATCTTCAACAAATGGCTCTGGTCCAACTGGATGTCTACATTTAGAAAAATGAAAATGTATCCATATTTATCACCCTACACAAAACTAAAGTCCAAGTGGATCAAAGACCTCAATGTAAAACCAGATACTCTAAATCTGTTAGAAGAAAAAGTGGGGAACATCCTAGAACTCACTGGCACAGGAGACAATTTCCTGAACAGAACACCAACAGCACAGGCTCTAAGAGCAACAATCAATAAATGGGACCTCACAAAACTGAAAAGCTTCTGGTGGGGACTGAAAAATATCATCCTGAGTGAACTATTCCAGGAGCAGAATGACACACATGGTATATACTCACTAAGAGACATATTTTGAAATCTGTACACCTAAAGACACTAATCAAGAGGGAGGACTCTGGCTAAAATGCTCAATTCCCATATATTACTTGGCGTTTTTCTCTTGATGCTTTTAGAATTTTTTTTCTTTGTTCTGTAGGTTTATTGGTGTGACTATGATTTGACATGAAGAATTTCTTTTCTGATATTTTTGAGTTGATTTTGTATCCTGCCACTTTACTGAAAGTGTTTATCAGCTGAAGGAGTTCTCTGGTTGAATTTTTGGCAAAGAGAATGGACATCAGAAGAAGGAGAAAACGGATAAGTTAGGAGCCTGCCACAGTACCACAGTTGGCCTCTGAAAGGCTCTGTCCTGCTGACTATAAAAGCAAACAAACAAACAAACAAACAAACAAAAACAGACAGCTCCTTGTCCCTATATGATTACAGGGTCTGGCCCATGCCATTGATTTGTTAAAGGATTTCTCCATCTTACTTTAGCAAAATTGTTTTGGCTTTCGTATACCAGAAAAATATCTGTTGCAGATTTACCCTGCTTATCCAAAATTTAAAAAAAATTATCCAGGGGAATGGCTCCCCCTTCTTTGTTTTTTGCAAGTAAATCTTAATTGTTTGGTAGCACACTCTAGCATGCCTTGTCCTTGAGGATTGCAAGTTTTTTCAGTTATAGGAGAAACTTGAAACTATTGACTAATCTTTTAAAAGATTTGTTAGTATACCCTGCTCCACTGTCAGTTTTAAATTACTTAGGAACTCATATAATATTAAAAACCTGTAGACAATGAGCAATAACATTTTTTGCAGTTTCTCCTGGTTGAGAAGTGCAAAAATAAATCAAGAATGGGTATCAATACAAATATGTACATATTTTAATTTTTTTAATTTAGGAATATGAGTAATATTAATTTGCCAAATCTGATTGGGAACCTTTTAGGACTGACTCCCAAATGAGAAACAGGCTGAAATTAAAACAAGTGCTGCAAGCCTCAACTATGGTATGTGCCTGTTTCTTAGTCAACCCATATTTAAGTCTCAAGGTTTGACTATTAAGATGATGCATGTTATGGGCATCCTGGGCTCTTTAACTGTGAACAAAACACTTTGGTGGTTTTATCTTCCAATGCATTTTATTTAGACAGGGGTCCTGGCAAATTAGAATGAGCCCTCAAATATCCTATCAAGTTTTTGTATCAAGTCTTCAATTCATAAAAATAAAACTCCAGCAGGGAAAATATCTGGATTTGCCAGGCAGTCTCTAACCAAGGCAAAGACAGAGCTACATATGCACTATCTGTAAAAATGTTCAAAGACTACTTATTAAAACTTTGAAACACAGCCAATACTGTAGATAACTCTGCTATTTGTGCAGATGTGTTAGACACTTGAAAATACATTGTTTTTCTTTTATAAGCATAGGCAGAAATACCAGATCACACTATAGATGGTTGTGAGTCACCATGTGGTTGCTGGGGGTTGAACTCAGGACTTTTGGAAAAAGAGCCAGTGCTCTTAATTTGTGAGCCATCTCTTCAGACGTCTCTTGGGCTCTCTCCACAGCTTCTAGATGGACATCAGATTTCAGCAGCCCTCTTTTCACACAGTATAGGATCCCAGCGACTCTCTTGTTTCCAAATTCGGGGAGCTTTTAAGGGCCCTTTCCCCAGAAAATGGAGCATCCTTCCAAATTTCCTTGACCATATTGGAAGCTCTCCAAGTTTTCCAGACCTCCTGAGCTAACCAAAACCAGAAACCAAACAGACAACTGGCACAAAAAAAAAAAAAAAAAAAAAAAAAAAAAAAAAAAAAAAAAAACATTTAAATATATATATACAGAGCATAACCATGATTTAAAAAGTCAGAACTAGACATAAAACTCAGAATTTATCAGTGACACAATTTAATCTTTCAAACTAGAAGTGGCTCCATCCCTCTGGTTTCTGTCCCAGAGCTGACTGAAGCGGACACTGACTGAAGCCAGTGGGAGGGCCAGGGTAAACTGCCAATCCACTCAGCATCCCTGCTCAGCTCTGCAGCTGGCAGAGACAGGTCTTAAGGCTGATTCTGAGGGTGTGAGCATTTTCAACTGCCCAGTTCTCCTCAAGGCATCCAAAACTGGCTTGGGAGTGCGAAGGAGACTAACGTAGTGTCCCTGTTCCTCCTGCTCACCAAGCTACTGCTCTGCTCCATGCCTTCTGCCTGGGCCCACCTGGGGCCTTTTTGTTTCTCTTGGGCAGGAGGGTCCTCTATGCCACAATCAAAGTGTAAGGCTGGTGCACAAAAAGGAGGAGCTTTAATATAAGGAGGCAGTAAACAAGGAGCAGCTGCTGAAGCCTGGAAAAATGGGAGGGTTTGCCAGTCTAGGATACTGTACCTGGCTTTCTCCTCAAGAGAAGTGCCTTTTCAGTGAAAGGCTACTCATTAGGACCATCCTGTGTCTGCAAGTGGAGGGTTGTAAGGGAGGGGTATAGAGAATGGGCTGCAGGCTGAACCAGAACTCGAGTCTCTGTTTCAGCATAGGTGTGGAGATAGAATCAACAGAGGGATCTCAGAGAGTTGGGGAAGTGCAGTCTCATCCCTACCTAATTCAAGGGCTTTGAGACTGCCTCCAGAATAGTTTTTGAGGAACTTTTGAGTTTTAAAAACTACCTCAGCCAAGTCAGTTTGGGAATGTCTAACCTGTAGAATATCATTAATCAATTTCTAATAGGAAAATGCCTGGAGAGGCACCTTTTGTGGACCACAAGATTCATAAAATTCTGTAAGACAATTTCCAACTCTCTGCCAGCATGTTACATCAATGGTGCCTTCTTGTGGAAACCAGGGGCAAATATTAGTAGTAAAAACAAAGAAGCTAACTAAATCCTTTTTCTTAACCCTTATTCCTCGAATCTTGAATGACTCCTTGAGCCCTGTAAGAATAAGTCATGCTTACACAATTCTTGTCCCATAATTTGTCGTTCTGACTTACCCTTCAGATCAAACGCACAGACAGGGAGCTCTGTGGAGATCTCTTTTGCAGGAGTTTTTTTAGTTTCCTGGTGGAAATGCTGAATCCTATATATTTTTGTGGGCCACTGAAGAATGATGTTCTATCCAGTCCTCTGTACCTATAGGCCCTGTTGGGTGCCAGAAATGTTGCAACCCAAGGGACTTCAATGGGTCCCTAAAAAGGGGGTGAAAAGAATGAGGTAGAACAGGAGACACAAGGAATGAAGGCCAAGTCTGTTTGTGGGATCAACACCTCATTTATTAGAAATTTTAACCCAATGTATATAGGAAGAAGGCAGGAAAAGGGGGAAGGTTAATTACTGTTGCAGGAGATAGGAAGAGTGCTTTCATGGGTTGAATATTGCACCTGGAAGATCCCATAAGGATGTTTTCTTAAAATATCTCACAGATGCTCTAAAACTAACAGATGGATGTCCTCACAAATCTATTAACCATGATTTAGGGTCCTAGGTAACTCTTTCACTAAATACCTTAGGTCTCCACTAAATGAGCTTTGCTCACAATTTGACTTTGGCTCCAGTAAATAGCTTTGTCTCCCAGCACACGATGCCAATTAAACACTGTGTTCAAAGATTTGCCTTTGACAGGGAGCGTTTTCCCACTAAGTAATTCACTGAGGGAGGACATATCTATTCATTTAACAAATACTAATGGAATTTGTGATAATGTGAAACTCATATGTCAAGTGCACGTGACTTTATTACATATTACATGAAAGAAGTATGTGATAGCCATCCTCAACTAAGAGTCTTGGACAAAAGAACTGACATCTCTGGGTTGTGTGCTATCAGCAGCCCAGATTGAGGCATGTAGGGCTGCTCAGGCTTTATCTGAAGCAGGCTGTCCACTTGGTTCTTTTAATAACTGGCTTTGAGAGGTCCTAATATCATTTTAAAGTCAGAATGTTGTGAAGTCATAATTCCATTGTAGTGTTATAAAAGAATTATGTCATAACAGCATTGTGATGTTATCATAATATTGTGAAGTCATAATAGAACTGTGATGTCATAAGAGCACTGTAACTTGATAAAAGCATTGTAAAGTCATAACACCACTGTGATACATGATAGCATTATAATAACATTATATCAATGTGATGTTATAATACCCTTGTTATGTAATAATACCATTGTGATGTCATCATAACATTGTGATGTCATAATGCCATTTTGTTTTCATAATAGCTTTGTGATGTCATTATACCATTATGACGTTATAACAGCATGGTGATTTTACAATAGCATTGTAATGTCAGAAAAGCATTGTGAAATTATAACACTATGGTAAGAGCACAAAAGCACTGTAATGTCATCATGGCATTGGGATGTCCTAATATAAAATAATAGTCATACATTTGTGAAGTCAAAAAAACATTGTAATGTCATGATTCAATTATGATGTTATAACATAGTCATGTCATAAAAGCATAGTGATATTATTATAACATTGTGTTGTCATAATAGAATTATGATGACATTGTCCAGTCATAACACCATTGTGATACATAATAGCCTTGCATTATCAAAATAGCACTGTAATGTCATAATACCAATGTGTTGAAATAATTTTGATGTCGTCATATAATTTAGATATCATAATAGCATTGTGATGTCCTAATATCATATTGATCTCATAAAACGATTGTGGTGTCTTAGTAACTTTGTGATGTCATAATAGCCTATTAACGTAATAATGTGATTGTAATGTCCTAATGCCATTGTGATGTCAGTATAACAGGGGAAGTCATACTGAATTTTGATGTCATGATGCAATTCTGATATTATAATTGCATTGAAAAGTCATCATAGCACTGTGATGTCATCATACCATTGTAATATAATAATTCCATTGTAATTACGTAATAATAGCATTGTGATGTCATAATACCTTTGTGAAGTCATACCACCATTCAGTAGTCATAATAGCACTCTGCACTCAATAACATTGAAATGTCATACCATTGCCATGTCATAATAGCATTGTGAGGTCATAATAACAATGTGATGTGCTAATTTCTTTGTGAAGTCATACCACTGTGAAGTCAAAATAGCATTTCAATGTCAAAATTCCATTTTGATGGCATACCACAATCATGGCATAATAACATTTTGGTATCATAAAAACATTGGGATGTCATGATGAATTTTGATGTCATGATGCCTTTGTGATATCATAATAACAATGTGATGTGATCATAACATTGTTATGTCCTATTATCATGTAAATTCATACTGTTTTGAAGTCATAATAGCATTTTGATGTCAAAATTTCATTATGATGTCATACCTCAATCATGTCATAATAGAACTGTTATGTCAGAGAAGCATTGGAATATCATGATGAATTTTGATTTCTTGATGACATTTTGATGTCAAAATAGTATAATAGATATAATAGGATTGTGATGTCATAATAGGTTTGTGATGTCATAATTGCATTCTAATGTCATAATACCATTTTGATGTCATAATGTTATTTTTGAGGTTGTCATATCATATCATAATAGCATTGTGATGTCATAATAGCATTATGATGTCATAATAGCATTATGGTGTCATTATAGCATTGTAATTTCATACCACTATGATATAATACATTTTTGAGGTCATAATAGAATTTTGTTGTCATAATATCATTTTGAGGTCATGGTAGCATTGTAATGTCAACATAGCATTGAGATATACTAATATCATTGTGTAGACATATCGTTGCGAAAAGGTAATAGCATTTTAATGTTATAATTCCATTGTGAGGTCCTAACACCACATCTCATAATAGCATTCTGTTGTCATCATGACATTGTGAGGTCATAATAGCATTGTTTAGTCATAATATATTTGTGATGTCGTAATAGCATTCAGATGTCATAATAGCATTGTAATGCCATAATAACATCTTGATGTCATAATAGCATTGTGATGTCACAATATCAATTGTGGTCAAAGTAGCATTGTGATGTCAAAATTGTAAGTGATGTCATAACAGCATTGTGATGTCATAATACCATTGGAGTATCATGATGAATTATAATATCCTGATGCCATTGTGCTGTAATAATAGCATTGTGATGTCATCATAGCATTGTGAAGTCATAATAGCATTTTGATGTCAAAATTCCAGTGTGTTGTCATACCACAATCCTTTCTTAATCCATTGTGATATCATAATATCATGGTGATGTCATAATTCCATTGTGAAGTCACAATACTATTGTGATAGCATAATAGCATTCTGATGTCATCTTGGCATTGAGATGTCCTAATATCATTTTAAACACATACCATTATGAAATCATGATAATATTGTAATGTCATAATTCCATTGTGATATCATAATACCATTGTAATGTCATAATAGCACTGTGATGTCAAAAAAGTATTTTTAGGTCAAAATAACCTCATAAAATCATAATAACATTGATGTCATCATATTGTGAAGTCATTGTGATGTCAAAATACCTTTCTGATATAATAGCATTATGATTTCCTACCAATATAATATCATAACATTGAGTTAAAATAACATTATGAAGAAATAATATTATTATGATATCATAATGCCATTGTGATGTTATAAAGCCATTTTGAAGTCATAGAGGCAATGTGAGTTCATGAGATAATTGTGATGTCATAATAACATTATGATATAATGTCATTGTGATGTCAAAATTCAATTGTGATATCATACCACAATCATGTTGTAATAGCATTCTGTTGTCATAATAGCATTCAGATGTCATTAAATTTAATGTCATGATGCCATTGTGATGTTATGATGCCATTAGTATATTAAAAAAGCACTGTGATTTCATCATATCATTGTGAAGCTGTATCATTCTGAAGTCATAAGAACATTGTGATATTATAACAACATTGTGGAGTCATAATACTATTGTGATGTCATAATAGCATAGTGATGGCATAATAGCATTGTGAAATCATAATATTATTGTGGCAGCATAATAGCATTGTGATGTCATCACATAGAGATGTCCTAATATCATTGTAAAGTCATACTGTTGTGAAGTCATAATAGCATAGTAATGTCATAATGGACTATTGACATAGTAAAGTGATTGTGAATTTATAATAGCATTGTGATGTCATAATACATTTTTGAGGCCATAATACCATTGTGATGTCATAATATCATTGTGATGTCCAAATAGCATTTTAATGTCATAATACTATTGTGAAGTCATAAAACCTTTGTAATATAATCATAGCATTATGATGTCCTAATAGCATTGTAATGTCCTAATAGAATTGTGAAGTCATAATACCATTATAAAAGCACAAGAGCATTGTAATGTCATCAAAACATTGAGATGTCCTAATATCATTTTAACACCATACTCTTGTGAAGTCATAATAGCATTGTACTGTCATAATTCCATTGTGATGTCATGACACATTCATATCATAATAGCATTGTGATGTCATAATGCTATTTAAAAAATGTCATATCATTATGATTTCATAATACCATTTAGATGTCATATCATTGTGATATCATAATAGCATTGTGATGTCATAATACCCTTTTTTGGTCATAATCTATGCATTATGATGTCATTATACCTTTATAATGTCAAAACAACATTGGGATGTTGAAATAGCATTGGGATGTCATAAAAGTATTGTGATGTCAAATTATATTTGTGATGTCATAATAGAATTGTAATGTCATATTGTGATGGTGTAATAGCATTGAGATATCATAATAGCATTGTAAGGTCATAATTCTATTGTCATTTCAAAATTACATTGTGCTATCATACCACAATCATGTCATAATAGCATTTTGACGTCACAATAGCATTGGGATGTCATGATGGATTTTAATGTCATGATGCCATTGTGATCTCATTATGCCATTGTGAAGTAATAAAAGCATTGTGAAGTCATCATAGCATTGTGAAGTCATACTATTTTGATGCCATAATAGAATTTGTTGTTAAAATTCCATTGTGATGTCATGCCACAATAATTTCACAATATCACTGTAATATCATAATACCATTGTGATGACATATCATTGTGATGGCATAATAACATTTAGAAGTCATATATTATAATGTCATAATATCTTTTTACAATCATAAAATCACTGTGATATCATAATGCCATTCCAATGTCATCATACCATTTTGCAGTCATAAAATTATTGGAATGGAATAATAGCACTGTGATGTCATAACAGTATTGTAATTTCATCATAGCATTGTGATGTTCAAATTCCATTCCAATGTTATATCACAATCATGTCCTAATATGATTATAAATTCATCATAGCATTGTGAAGTCATACCATTGTGAAATCTTAATAGCATTTTTATGTCAAAATTACATTGTAATGTCATACCGCAATCATGTTGTAATACTACTGTGATATCATAATAGAATGGTGATGTCATCTACCAGTGTGATGTCATAATACAATTATGATAGCATATCATTGCGATGTTGTCATAGCATTACAATGTCCTAATATTGTAGTCATACCATTGTGAAGTCATAATAAAATTTTGATGTCCAAATTCCATTGCGATGTCATATGTCAATCATGTTGTAATAGCATTGTAATGTCAAAATAGTATTTTGATGTCATAATATCATTGTGAAATCATAATACCATTGTGATGTCAAAATAGCATGCTGATTTCATCATAATATTGTGATATCATAATACCACTGTGATGTCATAATAGCATTGTAAATTTACAATTGCATTGTGATGTCACAATTAAATTTTGCATTGTGATATCTTAATAGAATTTTGATATCATAGTAAAATTAGGATGTCATAATAGCTTTGTGAGGTCAATAGCCTTGTGATGTCATCATACTATCATGATGTAATAATACCATTGTGATGTCATAATAAGTCTATGATGTCACAATACCATTGTGATGTCATAATACCATTTTGAAGTTATAATACAATTTTGTGGTCATATTATTATTGTGATGTCATAAAATCATTGTGATGTCAAAATTTCAATTGTTATGCCATACCACAATCATGTCATTATAGCACTGTGATGTCATATGGAATAGACATTGCAATTGTAGATTTTACCTAATAGTTTTTATAATTTCATAATTATTATTGTATTGAAATAAAAGGAGCCTTTTATTGGACTTAAAGGGAGAAATATTGGTAAAGTGTTCATTTGAAGTGTATATACCTTACCCTTGTTAATTCAACTACTGATTTCTACCCCTCCCTACTCTCTGGTTTCAATCCAGATATTGCATTGTGATAATTATTCTATTCATCCTGTCTCAACTTTTTGTAAAAAGTCCAAAATAAAGCAACTAGCCACAATGTTGAGCAATGGGAGGAGTCAGAGGGCAGGAAATGAGTGGGAGGAGCCAGAGGGCAGCAAATGAGTGGGAG